>NC_091470.1:371061560-371294060 GCF_036971445.1 Narcine bancroftii
GAAATGGTTGGACACTCTTCATTATTTAGAGGGCATAGGTTTAAGGTGTAACAGTGAGGCTTTTTCAGTCATTGGTCAGACTGCCCTTGGAGTATTGTGAGCAGTTTTGGGCTCCTTCTCTTCGGAAAGATGTGTTGGCATTGGGGAGGGTCCAGAGGATGTTCATGAGAAAGATCCCAGGAATGAAAGGGTTTTCATATGAGTAGCGTTTGAAGACTCTGGGACTGTACTCACTGTTTAGAGGAATGGTGGGGGGGGGGGGTGGAATCTCAATGAAATTTGTCATATATTAAAAGGTGAGGATGGTGTGGATGTGGAGAAGATGTTTCCTATGGTAGGGGAATCTGGGTCCAGAGGGCTCAGTCTCAGAATACAAAAACATTCCTTCAGAATAGAGATGTAGGATCTTCTTCACCCAGATTGAGGTGAATCTGTGGAATTCCTTGCCGCAGATGGCTGTAGAGGTCATATCATTGGGGATATTTAAGGCAGAGTTATATACATTCTTGACCAGGAAGGGAATCAAAGGTTACAGGGAGAAGGCAAGTGAATGGAGTTGAAAAGGATGGTAATTAGCCAGGAAAGCCATGGTGGGATGGACTCGATGGGTTCTGCTCCTTTGTCTTATGGACTAATGTGAAATAGGGAAAATCAGGCAGGTTTTTCTCACACAGTGAGTGGTGGGTGTCTAGAACAGGCTGCTGGGGGAGGTGGTGGAAGGAGGTACAACACAAGGTTTGAGAAGCATTTAGACAGACTCATGAACAGTTATGGGATGGAGGGCCTGCACCATGTACGAGCAGTAGAGACGGGTTAGTCTGGCATTATGCTTGACACAGACATTCTGCTGTACTGTTCAAACACCACAAGGCTCAGAAGCAGAATTAAGCCATTCAGTCCATCCAGCCTGTTCTGCCATTCGAATCACAGCTGATGTATTTTTCCTCTCCACCCCATTCTCCTGTCTTACTAATCAAGAACCTATCTAACTCCACTTTAAATCTACCCAATGACTTGGCAACAAATTCCACAGATTCTCCACCCCAGCTGAAGAAATTTCTCCGCATCTCTGTTCTAAAGGGATGTCCTTTCATTCTGAGGCTGTGCCCTCTAGTCCTGTTCCCACTACTGGAAATATCAGGGGTGATGCTATTACAGCGCCAGAAGCCCAGGTTCAAATCCCACGCTGTCTGGAGGGAGTTTGCACGTTCTCCTCGTGACAGGTGAGGATTTTCCCAGGGTGCTTCAGTTTTCTTCCACCCTCCAAAATGTATGGGTTTGTGTAATTGGGTTGCATGGGTTTAAATGGCCAGAATCAACTTCTACCATCCTGTAACAGAATTTTTTTTTAATTTAAATCCTCTCCACAATTCTACAATGTTCTCTTATTTTAAACCCGAAGCATCGGTCTGTCTGGAAAAGCAGAATGTCAATTGATGTGGAAGGGTGCACGAACGGAGAGAGGTGACCCAGACCAGCAGCTCTCAAGAAGACTGCCATCAGCAAGAATGGGACAAGATTTTTAAACTGGTAAATATCTCTTCTTTATGTACCCTACATTCATTAAACTGGTAAATATCTCTTCTTTATGTACCCTACATCCATTAATCCAATTCAAAGTGGTGTATCATGTTTATATGTTCAAAGATAAATTGGCTAGTATTTTTTCTAATATTAACCCTACTTGTGACAGATACAAATCTGAAATTGCTACTTTTTAAAATATTTTTTTATTTAATACTTCACCGTGAACCACATCAGAAACAATATATATAGATATTCAGTGTTAAAAATATATACACAATGACATTTTCATGTTTATTTCCCCTTCCCCCCCACCCCTATAACTTAAAGCAAAAAAAGAAAAATAAACAAACATGACAGAAGAAAAAAAAGAAAAATGAAAAAGAGATCATGTCGTCCAATATTTTATACTTGACTTTTCTTAATAGTAACTTGTCCCGTCAAGAGATGGAGGTCTGAGATTGGTGATTTCTAATATACTTTATGTATAGTTCCCAAATTTGTTCAAATAAAACGTATTTGTTTCTTAGGTTGAAGGTGATTTTTTTCTAATGGAATACCCTTGCTCATTTCTATGGACCATTGTTGTATTTTTAAAATCGCTTATGTTTTCCAAGTTACCATTATGCAATTTTTTTGCTGCGGCTGGTGGAATCATATTGAATAGTTTTTGAACTCCGTCTAATTTTAGACCTAATTCTTTATCTTTACAGGAAGATTTTTGGTTCCTTTGGTATCTTATTTTTTGTAATTCTATTTAATATTAGATTTAAATCCTCCCAAAAGGTTTTCACTTTTGTACATCCAAATTACGCATATTGTTGTTCCAATTTCTTGTTTAGAACAGAAGCATTTGTCTGATAGTGTTGGATTCCATTCTTGTAACTTTTGAGGTGTAACGTATAGTGGATGGAGCCAATTGTATTATATCATATGAAACCGAGTACTTGTATTAATCAAGGTCCCTGCGCATAGTTCCTTCCACGTTTCATTCTTTATTCGTATATTTAAATCTTTTTTCCCAGCCTTGTTTGGGTTTATATATTACTTCATCGTTTTCCTTGTTTTGTAATTTGCTCAACATGCTTGTGATAAAAAATTTGAAACGATTGCAGTGTCTGTGTTTAAATATTCAAAACAACCATTTTCAGGTCATCTTAGACTAGACTAGCCCCCAGCTTCTCTTAAATATGTTCTCAGCTGATAAGACAAAAATATTCTATCAGGTGATATTCCATATTTACCTTTTAACTGTTCAAATGTCAATAAATGATTTCCAAAAAAGCGTCCTTTTTCTAAATTCCTTTTCTTACCCATTCCTTAAAGAATAGATTGTCCATTGTGAAATTAATGGGTTTTGTGTTAGTAACATTTTTGGTATTTGATCATTTATCCTCTTTCGCTCCAGATGTATTCTCCTCCATATTTTTGGTATATGATGTAATATTGGTAGATTGTTGTGTTGCACCAGTTTCTCATCCCACTTATCGAATAATTGTTCAGGGACCTTTTCCTCTAATTTATATAACTCTATCTTGAGCCAAACCAGTTTTCCTCCCATCTGATAAAAGTCTGGACAAAAATCTTAATTGTGCTGTCCTGCAATTGTTTTTTTTAAAATTTGGTAGCTGCAATTCCCTCTTGTTGATATGTCCATGTTAGTTTTTCCAAAGCTACTCTTGTTTTTTTGCCCTTCCATAGAAACTTTCTTATTAATTTGTTCAATTTTTTAAAGAATTCTCAGTCAAAGGAATCGGTAGCATTTGGAATAAGTCCTGTAGTCGTGGAAATTCATTCATTTTGATGCAGTTTACTCTCCCCTATTAGAATTAGTAGTAGTTCTTTCCATTTCTCTAAGTCCTCTTGCATTTTCCTGATTAACGCTTGGTAATTTAATTTATACAAATGATTTAAATTATTGTCTGTCCTGATACCCAAGTAACATATGGCCTGTGATTATCATTTGAAAGGAGATTCCCTTTTACATTCCATAGAGTCGATTTTGTTCATTGGTATCATCTCACTTTTATCAATATTAACCTTGTATCCTGATATCACCCTGTATTCTTTCAATTTTATATATAACATTTTTATTGATTTATCTGGGGTCCATTAAGTAACCTATATCATCCACAAATAAGCTCATTTTAAATTCTTCCTCTTTTATTTTTATTCCCTTTATCATGAGGTCTTTTCTTATCAGCTCTGTCAATGGTTCTATAATCAAAACAAACGGGGAAGGTGATAATGGGCATCCCCATCTTGTTGACCTATTCAATTTAAAGTGATCTGAAACATATCCAATTGTTACCACTTTTCCACAGAACCATTTTACAGTATTCTGATCCAATTAACAAATTTTCCAGTAATTTGAATTTCTGTAGTTCTTTTAAAAAGATAATTCCATTCAACCCTATCAAAGGCTTTCTCTGCATCAAGAGCTACTGCCACAGTTGGTGTTTTGTTTGTTTGTGCCATATGAATCAAAATGATAAATTTACAGACATTATCTGCTATTTTTAACAAATCTCATCTGATCTAACTTCACTAATTTCAGCACAAAATCCATTAATCTATTCGCTAATAGTTTTGTAATTAGTTTGTAATCTGTATTTAGTAGAGATATTGGTCTATATGAAGCCAGTGACAGTGGGTCCTTTCCTGTTTTTGGAATTACTGAGATTATTGCCATTTTCAAGAGTCAGGCAGATTCTGGGTTTCTTCCACTTGTCTCATTACCTCCAAGAGGGGCAGAATTAGTAGATTATTGAATGCCTTATAAAATTCTGTGGGAAATCCATCTTCACCTGGTACTTTATTATTTGGCAATGTCATTAGTGTATTGTGTATTTCTGTCATGGGTTTTAGTAGTTTATTTTGTTCTTCCAATTGTAATTGGGGTAATTTAATATTTGACAAGAATTCATCTATTTCATCACTCTTCCCTAGGATTTCAGTTTATATAGTTGCTTTTAAAATTATCATTGATCTCGAGTGAAACCTGCTTATCCTCCTTCCTTGTTGCTATAATAGTCCTTGTTGCTTGTTCTGCTTTTAGTTGCCAAGCCAAAATTTTGTGGGTTTTCTCTCCTAATTCATAATATCTTTGTCTTGTTTTCATAATATTTTTCTCCATTTGGTATGTTTGTAATGTTACAGAGTTCTGTGTTGTGTATTGACCTATATGTTGTGTGGTTTTATGTTAAAAAAAGTGACAGTTTGCCTTAGAGAGCCAAGGTGAAGGTGGACTGCTGAGAGAGTGGGAGAATGACTGAGCATGTGCAGAAAATGAAAAAAAAATTCTGGACTTGGATGATAAGCCACCACTGGGTGGTGCTGTGGAATGGAAGAAGGCCCAGAGCATGAGTCATGCTCTGAAGGACAGTTTAGAATGTTGGGATTTCACAAAAGGATGAACATTCCGAAGGCAGCCAGAAGGACCAAGCCAGTGGTTCCTCTCTCTGCAAGCAACACGACAACTTCGAATTTTGTGCTCTCTCTCAAAGATATTTTGGCTTCAGTTTACCAAACAAACTGAATTTTGTTTATGATCTTTGCTTTGGTTGAGATCAAAGTTTTGTGAGCCTTGAGTGTTTTGTGTCTAAGTTTTTCTGTGGGCTGGTTGGAAATATATCTTAGACTTTAATTGCATATGTTATATTTAGGCTGGGGAATTTATTAGTTTTACACTGTTATAGAAATTTGCGTAGTAACCAGTGGGCATTGTTATAAGGGGGGGAATTTTGAATTAAAGTTTGAAGGTGAATTTTTTGTTAATAAAGTAATTGTTCATCTTTACCCCTGTGTGATCTGCCTTCTTTGTGGTTGCTGGTTTGATCTTGTAACAGTAAAATGTCATATTTTAGTTTTTTTCTCTGTCATTTCTCTCTTTTTCTCATTAAATATTTCTCTATAGTTACTATTTCTTTTTCCAACTGCTCTATTTTCCAACAGTATTTTTTTTTTAAATTTTGGTTGTATAACTAATTATTTGTGCCCTAATAAAGGCTTTCATTTCATCCCATAATATAAATTTTGTTTTGATCTTGTTTATCATTAGAAAACTATTACAAAGAATTTTTAAATATATTTTCAACTATACCTCAGGTGGAGCTACAACCCAATCCAATAACTGTTCTTTTTGGGGTTATTGACCCAGATATAGGGTGGTTTTCTCTACATGTTCAACAGATTGTGACCTTCTCTACATTGTTGGCAAGAAGAGCCATCCTATTCAAATGGAAAGACTCTAGACCTCTGCAGTGAACTGGGACTCACTGGTAGTGCGTTGTGATGAAGCCTAACCCCGCCTCCCAGCTCCGCCCCCATCTGCCCACACATAACTCTGGTTTCCCGCCTAAACCCAGAACCCTTCTGAAGACTACTGTTGAATCCTACCTACCCTTAGTTATAAGCTAATAAAAACGTTTGTTCTCCCTCCAGTCATGAGAGCTTTTATTGATGCTACAATTTTATTAGCTTATTCCCCAACGATGGAAGCACTACTCAAGCCTAGTCTGTCGCCCGATGCACCTGAGGAGTTCACATATTGGAACTCTTTGATAAGAGTTCTTATCAAAGATCTCTTTGAATATGATAAAGAACAGAGTCGCAGGGGTCCTCTCGAGGTACATGAGGCAGCGACTGCTTGAGTCAAGAAAGAAGGACCTGGCTAGCCACATCGAGCTGGCCAGATTGCTAGAACAGGCCAAGCTCGAGAACGACGACCTCGAAGTCAGCGAGCTCGTCCACCCAGGTGAGTCCTTCCAAGGAATGGCTGCTCCGCTACCCCAGCCCTAACAGCTGCCGATTCCCGTGTCAGGAAGTGCTTTTTCTGTAGCGAGAGCAAGCATCTCTGATCTCTTTGCCCAGCAAAAGACTCAGTATGTTCCAGCTATGGCAAGAAAGGACATTGGGCGAGGGTTTTCTGCACAAGGGGAAGCCCAGGGAAGTCCACGGCCTGCACTGCTCCCAGATCTGATTCCAGCCCCAAGCCACCTGCCTCGAATTCTCCTGAACATGCTTGCTGCGCAACACGCCAACAGAGGGTGGCGGTGAGGAAATGGCACAAAAAGGCTCAGAGGCCATCTTGCCACAACCTGAATTCAAACTCAGCACCATCATCGTCGGAGGAAGAAGGAGGGTGGCCATCTTGTCGTGCCACGAAGTTGACGCCATCTTACCCACACAGGGAAATCAGGACGGTGGGGGCCACTCGAGTGAAGAGCATGGAGTCTCCAGGGAGCTAGCCACGATGGAGATAGATCAGGACAGACCTCACCAGCTCAGCAACTCCATAGTGATTGTGAAAGTAAACAGACATTCCACTAAATGCCTAATCGACATGGGCTCTACTGGAAGCTTCGTAGACTCACGGACTGTGCAAGAATACAACCTGAAGATGTATCCTTCTAATTACCGCATATTTCTCACATCTCAATCACATTCTACACGTATTCAACAACATCGTATAGTGCACTTGTCGTTTGAAGGGGGTAATTCTGTAAATTTCGCTTGTATATTCTTGATGAATTGTATGCTCTGATGCTGTTAGATCTGGACCTCCAGTGCCACCTTAAAAGCATGACCTTGGAGTATTCTGGTCCCATCCCCCTGTAACGGTTCGGAATGGAGGGCCCCTAAAATCAGAACCTACATGCAGCCTCTCCACACTGAATATCGACACCCCCCTCCTCTCTTCCCGAATCTATCTCCAGACTACAAGCCCATTGCTACTAAGAGCAGGAGGTACAGCACAGCAGACCAAGAGTTTATAAAGTTGGAGACTCAACATCTGCTGGATGAAGGTATCATCGAACGGAGCACCAGCTCGTGGAGAGCACAAGTGATAGTGGTAAAGGGGAAAACAATCCAGGCTAGTAATTGATTATAGCCAAACTATTAATTGGTATGCACGCCTGGACGCATACCCCTTCCCTCGAATTTAGGACATGTTGAATGATATTGCGCAGTATCGGGTCTTTTCAACCATGACCTGAAAGTTGCCTATCACCAGCTGCCAATCCATTCTGAGGACTGTCTGTTTATGGCATTTGAGGCTAACAGTCATCTCTATCAATTTTGGAGGTCCCCTTTCGCTATTACTAACTGGGTTTCGATCTTCCAGAGGCAGATGGACAGAATGGTGGACGAGTATGGGTTGAAGACTACCTTCTCCTACCTCTATAATGTCACCATCTGTGGCCACACCTCAGAAGACCATGATGCCAACCTCCAGAGTTTTCTCCATACAGCGAAAGCCCTGAACCTCACTTATAACTCTAACAAAGGACTAAACACCTGGCTACCCTTGGCTACGTGGTGGAGAATGGCATTATTGGCCCCGATCCCGATAGGATGCACCCCCTGTTAGAGCTCCCCGTTCCCTGGACCATGAAGGCTTTGAGGAGATGCATGGGGTTTTTCTCATATTATGCCCAGTGGATCCCTCAATACACTGATAAGGTTCACCCTCTCTTAAAACCCACTAGTTTCCCCCTCTCGGCTGAAGCCCAAATGGCTTTTAATTACGTTGGAACCACATTGTAAAAGCTGCCATGCATGCAGTGGATGAGAATGTACCTTTCGAAGTGGAAAGCAACGCTTCGGACATAGCCCTGGTCGCTACCCTCAACCAGGTGGGCAGGCCGGTTGCATTTTGCTCTCGGACATTACAAGGCCATGAGTTCCAGAACCCATTGGTGGAAAAGGAGGCTCAAGCCATTGTAGAAGCCGTAAGGCTCCTCACTGACCAGTGCTTGATCACATTCATGTTCAATAATGTCAAGAGGGGCAAAATCAAGAATGACAAAATTGCTGGGATCGAGCTCTCCACCTACAATTATGACTGACTTATCCAAAAGAAGCTGTGCCTCTGTACACACTGGTCAACTGCGGTCTATGCATAATGAGATCTGCCATCGAGGGGTGAACCCCATGGTTCATTTTGTCAAGGCGTGCAATCTGCCCTACTGCATGGAAGATGTCATGGAAATAACCAGGTCTTGGCAGGTCTGCTGGAGTGCAAGCCGCACTTCTATCACCCCACCTGATCAAGTCATCAGGCCCTTCAAAAGTCTCAGTGTCAATTTTAAGGGACCTCTCTCCACGAACAGGAACACCTTCTTCCTCTCCGTCATTGACGAGTACTCCCACTTCCTGTTCACCATTCCATGCCCAGACTCATCCACCTCGTCAGTTATGAAGGCCCTAACTCTATTTACACTCTGTTCGGGTATCCCAGCTATATATATAGTGACTGGGGCTCATCCTTGATGAGTGACGAGCTGCGTCAGTACCTGCTGGTGAGGGACTTCGTGTCCAGCAGGACTACTAGCTACATCCCCCATGGGAAGGGGCAGGTTGAAAAGGAGAAAGCAAGAGTCTGGAAGGCTGGTCAAACTTGCCCTGAAGTCAAAAGGCCTTCCGGACTCACACTGGCAGGAAGTCCTCCCTATGGCGCTCCATTCCATCTGGTCACCACTATGTACCGCAACCAACACTACATCTCATGAGCTCCTATTCACTTTCGAAAGAAGGTCAGTATTGGGAACTACACTCCCAACCTGGCTCACCACTCCTGGTGCAGTCCTTCTCAGGAAGCATGTGAGGAGAAGCAAGACCGACCCCCTGGTGGGAAGGGTGAAACTGCTACTCGTCAATCCCACGTTTGCCTATGTAAAGTACCCGGATAGCAGGGAGGACACCATCTCCATCAGGGACCTGGCACCCACTGAAACAGAGGCTCCGTTGCCTCAAGTGCCCTGCAAGCCATGGAGCTCATTCTCACCGCCCCCATTCAGGGCCTTGGAGGATCCAGTTCAGAAGGAAAGTACACCCCCCTCCATCATTGAGCCGGAGACCCAGCCCACCTCTCCTCCCTCACAAGGGGAGCAGCAGACCCATGGAGTCGAAGGCCCCCTGGTGCTAAGGTGCTCCACCAGGACCTCCAGACCCCTGGACCGCTTAAATCTGTAAATTTGTAAATAAGTATATTTTTTGACTTTTTTCTGAATCCATGTTCTCTGTCTTCATTCCCAGACCCTAAATTCTGCAGGAAGGGGTGAATGCAGTGAACTGGGATTCACTGGTGGTGCGTTGTGCTGGTGGCTGGCCCCGCCTGCTGACTCCGCCCCCATATGCCCACATAAAACTCTGTTTTCACGCCTAAACCCAGAACCCTTCTGAAGACTGTTGTGAGACCCTACCCTCAGTTATAAGCTCCCTCCAGTCGTGAGAGCTTTTATTCACACTACAACCTCCAACAGTATTTCAACAGTTTTCTCAATAGTATGCGCAGCCGCAGCAAGGATGGCGTCACAGGACCATCTCTTCCGGTCCAGACCGGAAGGTTGCGTAAGCATTTGAACAAAGGCTGCAGTGCGTGATTCAAATAAAAGTAGTTGTGATACCAGAGCTCACAGCTTGTTGTCTCAGTCTCGTCGCTGCGCTTGCTCACAATTTGCTACATTGTTGACCCTGACGAGTCTCCACGTCCTGAAGACTCGAAGCAATGGAACAAGTAGCTGTAAGTGCCATTGCATTGAAGCTACTGACTTTCTCGATGAATAGGCCCCGCACTTAGTTCAGCCAAGCAGAGGCCCAGTTCCAAATCAAACAGATCACCTCCGATTCGATGAGCTACTTCTCTGTCGTCAGCTCGCTCGACCAGGAAGTTGCCTCATGAGTCGATGACGTCATCCAGGCACTGCCAGAGGAAGGTAAATACATGGCTCTGAAAAACCTCCTCATTACCACGTATGGCTTCTCACGGCACGAGCGAGCACTTGGATGGCTTAGGCGATAGGACCCCCTCTGCCCTCATAGATGAGATGATCATGCTGGAGGAAGGGCACAAGCCCTTCCTCATGTTCGAGCAAGCGTTCCTTGAGCAGATGTCCAAGGACATCAGGCTTTCCTTGGCCAACGTGGACTTCAGCGACCCGCGCAAGGTTGCGGCACAGGCAGATTGTTCTCTACCATTTGAAACGCGAAGCTTCAGACCCCGTCATCCATGTTTTGTGGCCACCACCAAGGGCAACGCCCAAGTCTAGGCCACCACGCGAACAGGCCTCACCCCATCAGAAGCTGGAGAGGCCTGATCCCAAATGGTGTTTCTATCACCAACATTGGTGGGCATCTACCCACAGATACTGCCAGCCATGTTCGTTCCTGGGAAACAATGTGGCCAGCTGCCATTAGTAGCTGCAGTGGCTGGCCGACAAAATAGCCTTCTCCATGTCTGGGATAGCATCTGAGGCTGAAGTTCCTTGTGGAGATGGGGGCAAAGATTAGCATCATACCCACTTAGGCACTCAAGACGCTCACGAGACCACATAGTCCTTCCCTTCAGAATTCCAATAACACTGCCATCCGAACCTTTGGAAAAAGACGGACTCCTGTACGTTTCAATGACAGCACATTTGAGTGGTCTTTCACCCTCGCATTGGTGGACAAACCCCTGCTAGGTGCAGATTTCCTCTGTGCCCACTCCCCTCACCCTTCCACTTGGTGCCTAAGTCCAATGGCAGCTGGAGAGCCCCTGCGGCGATTACAGACATCTCAACGACATGACACCAGACCACTACCATATCCAGGATTTTGCAGTGAATCTTTACGACGCTAAGCTTTTCTCCAAAGTCAACAATTCAGGGATACCATCAGATTCCCATATACCCAGATGACGTCCAAAAGACCGCGATCGTCACCCTGTTCTGCCTCTTCGAGTTCCTACGCATTTCATTTGATTTGAAAAACTCGGCACAGACTTTTCAGTGCCTCATGGACGCGGTTGGGAGAGACTTGCCTTTCCTTTTCACCTACCTCGATGAGATCCTGATAGCCACCAGTTCGCCTACAGAACACATGACGCCCCTCTGTCAGCTGATCACTCGACTTGCACAGTTTGGCTTCACCGTTAATCCAGAGAAGTGCCAGTTTGGCCTCAAGGAAATAGTCCTTCTGGGCCAAAAGATCACCTCAGCCGGCGCTACCCCTCTACCAGACAAAGTCGCTGCTATCCGGCAGTTTACCAGACCAACAACACTGAAGGACCTTCAGGAATTTGTGGGCATGGTGAATTTTTATAACAGGTTCATCCCTGCAGCAGCCAAGAATATGCGCCCACTTTTCACATCAATGTCAGGCTCGTCGAAGGAGCTTCAATGGACAGAGGAGGCCCACAGTGCATTTGAATGAACTAAAGAAGCTCTGGCCCACACTACGATGCTGGTACACCCATGGATGGATGCACCGACAACTCTCAATTTCTATGCGTCCAGCATAGCTGTGGCCGCTGCCCTGGAATAGTTCATTGATGACTCAGGGCAACCCCTCACATTCTTCAGTCATCACCTGCGACCACCTGAATTGAAGTACAGCGCATTTGTCAAAGAACTGCTCGCTCTTTCTCTGGCTGTCCACCATTTCCATTATTTCCTGGAAGGGCGCCTGTTCACCGTCTACACCGACCACAAGCTGCTCACTTTTGCCTTTGCAAAGTCCTCTGACCCTGGTCTGCCCGACAACAGGGACACTTGTCCAACATTTCTGAATCCGCAAAGCAGAAGGACCCTGAGACACTCAGCTCCAGAACAGCAATCACAAGGCCGTCACCACCCGGGGGGGGGTCTCAGAGCTGCAGCCCTGTGATTGCTGTTCTGGAGCTGAGTGTCTCAGGGTCCTTCTGCTGGGCCCGAGCCAGATCATGGTGGTCGACGCCCCCTGTGACAGGGCGTTGACTGTAGCCCTGGGAAGTGCTTCGACAACCATGTTGTGCTTTCCGGAGAGGTGGCAGATAGCGACCCTCTCATCCCCGCAGAGTGGAGGAGAACAATATTTGACTTAATCCGTAGGTTATTGCACCTGTCTATCCACACAACAGTGGACCTACTACCTGCAAAACTTGTCTGGCACAACCTCCGCAAACAGGCCGCCAAGTGTGTGAGGAACTGCATGAACTGCCAGATGTCCAAGGTCCAGCGACACACTAAGCACGAACTCCAACACTTCAACAACCCATTTTGACATAGTCGGACCCCTGCCTGTCTCCGTTACCTACTCACTCGCTAGCCAGAGACCATACCTATCCCAGACGCCTCCACAGAAACATGCGCCAGAGCTTTCCTCTCCACCTGGGTCTCCCATTTTGGTGTCCCGGCAGAGGTTATGACCGACCAGAGAGCACTATTCACCTCCGCCCTGTGGACACAACTCTCCCGACTCTTGAGTACCCAGCTGCACCGTAACCACAGCTTACCACCCTCAAGTCAACAGACTAGTCAAGCGTTTCCACCACCATCTCAAATCGGCACTGATGGCAACGCCTTGACAAACCCTACTGGGTGGACAAGCTGCCCTGGGTTCTCTTAGGCATTTGTACTGCACCCAAGGACGATCTCAGGACATCCTCGGCTGAACTAGTCAACGGAGAGACCATTGCAGTGCCTGGACAGTTCCTTCCCTGGCAACCAAGAATGATGGCCAATGCTGCCATCATCCTTCAGCAGCTACATGCCAAACTAGGGTCCATAGCACCGCCCCCACCATCGTGAAATGACCAATCACCCTGCAACTACCCCCCTGAACTTGTCTTCCTGTGAGTACATGTTCATGTGCAGGGGCTCCCCTTCGACAACCTTATGAGGGCCCATACAGGGTGCTACACTGCAATGCTTCAACATTCACCCTTGAAGGTTTATATTCATATATATATCGTCATCATCATGGCCCATCCCTTCACGAGCGAAGATGAACACGGTGCCTTGTATCTCTTTCTGCCCTCACAGAACTTTTCGTAGTTGTTGGCACATTGTGATGTGCCACTGTGAATGCCACGCAGTGCGATTTTTTGCAAGGCCCTCCCAGTCAGTATGACTGGAGATCGCGCTTGATTACGTCTTTGTAGCGAATGAGGGCAGCCAACATATATAGATATAAATACAGACACACACACACACACACACACACACACACACACACACACACACACGCACACGTGTGATATTGTATTTTCAGTTTTGTTCCCTTTCTTCATTGTATTGCATTGCATTTCCTATAAAAACCAATAAAAAAGACTGAAAAAGAAAGAATGGGTGTCAGTGGTGAGGTCTCTACTGTACCTCCAAGCTCTGGGCCTTCCTCACCTTGTCTCCCAAGTAGAACTCAGGGGCTGCCCAGTGTAAATCACGGATGAAGTCAGGAAGTTCCTGGACATCCGCCACCACTGTGTTGCTCGGCCGGTTGTAGACCACTGGAATCTTTTGTTTATTCGCCGTGTATAAATTCCATTTCCTCATCTTCATGTGCTGCATGGAAGTACAAACATATAATCAATACATCGTTTCACACATGGGCAAGTGAGGAGGCATAGTCACATGATACAATTAGAGTGAAACATGAATGTCTGCAGGCGCTGTGAATGTAGTAAAAACAGAAATGCTGGAGGAATTCAGCAGATCTCACAGCATCAACACGAGGTAATACTGCATGATCGACATTTCGGGCCTGAGTCCTTCTTCAAGGTACAAGTAAAAAGCAGGCAGGCACTTGAATTAAAAGGATGGGGAGAAGGGAAGAATGGACAGGGGATGGAATACACACAATCAAAGGGTGCTAATAATTGGATTTGGATGGGACCCATGAAAGAGGGAAGGAGAGAATGGACTGGGGGAAGAAGGGTTGTTTGGGGGTCTGTGGAAGTAGAGCTAGGGGAAATTTAATTTTTTTTAAATTTAGACAGATAGCACGGTAAATAGGCCCTTCTGGCCCTCAAGATCAGGCTGCCCAATGACTTGGAGGGACTATGTCTAAAACGTGCAGTAATTTCTACATGGACAATCGAAAATGTACACCAATAACCTGGAATAAAATCTGGAATATGCACTTTAATCACATGCAAATTGTTTGATTACAAATTTAAAACTGTGGAGCACAGGAGCAAATAAAGGAAAAATGATCTGTCCCAACATTCTGTATGTTGTTTGTGTGTAGGGTGAACCATGTGTGTGCACTATGGTCCAGAGATACACAGTTCCATGGGGTTGTCAAGTACAGTCAGATGACAGTGACCGTGGCAGCAGACCAGCAGCTGAGTGACCCACACAAGCTTTGGGTGACTTGTGGTCGGAGGACCCACATGGGCTGCTGGAGTCTGGCTCATGAGAACCAGATATTGGACCCAGATTCGAGAAGATGCTGAGAGCAAGAAGGGCCTCCAAAGTGCCTTTGGCGCTGAGGGCTTCCTGATCATATCAGAGTTTTAAATCTGAAGTTGGGGTTGCCGATGGATGGAACAGGAGGCTGTGTGGCTGCGGGATCACCAGAGGCGAATCCACAGATAGTCAGTGTCTCTGAAAGGAATCTCTTTTGCTTTTCTTTCTCTCTCACTGTAAGGGGCACCAGGCGAAACCAATGTTTACCTTACGGCAGGCAGAAGGCAATTTTGTGCCGAGGGAGATGCAGCGACCGAGGTGGGTGAGAGCGGCGGCGAGAGAGAGGGAGGGATGTGGGTGAACTGAAGCTTTTCCAGGTCACGCCTGAGTCTGCCTGAGGTAAAGGCCGCATCGCGGGGAGAGACAGCCAGCCGAGACTGGGCCTGCCCGCACCACTGCCCGAGCACCGAACACAGGCCGCCGTCGCCAGGCAAACCCCGGCAGCCCGCACAGCCCGACCGTTGGAAGCTGAGCCCCGGGCCAGGAGCGGTCAATGAGAACTGTTTAGTGTATTTTAGAGTTTAATACACACCTTAAAAACCAATAGTCTAAACACTAACAACTGTGAACTCCATTGCAGTGTCTCTCCAGTCTTAAAAAAATTTCTACTCGAACTTTTCTTTCTGATCCTCAACCAATGCTGCATCCCCTTTACTTGGCCACGGCAGGAGTAAACGCACGCAGGCCGATTCCAGGGCGCACCACTCCATAACTGGGGACAGTGGTCGTAGATCTCCAGAAATGGTTTGACCTAAAAGGGGAGGCAGGCCTCTTCAGCCCGGTTAAGCAACCTGCATAGGAGAAAGTCACTCCGATATACAACCTACAACCCAACGACCTCACTGCCACATGCCAGCTTGCTTGGCCACGGCACACAAACCATGGGTGTAAAGGGTGGTGTCAGTAATGCGCACACTGCACTCCACCTAAAAGCTCCTTTGCGCAGGCCTGAGGACAGGTCCATGTCCACCCCCTCAAAAGATGCACACAAACTCAAGCTAGCATGCTGGAACATCAGAACCATGCTAGACAAGGCTGACAGCCACCGACCTGAACGTCGGTCTGCCCTCATCGCACATGAATTCCTCAGACTCAACATCGACATAGCCGCTCTCAGCAAAGTCCGCCTTGCAGATGTAGGCAGCCTCCAAGAACACGGTGCGGGCTACACACTCTACTGGTCTGGCAAGCCTCAGGCTGAACGACGCCTATCTGGTGTTGGCTTCAAGAACTCCATTGCCTCCAAACTCGAAAACCTCCCGACAGGCCACTCTGTCCATGTAACTCCCCCTTCAAAACAAGCGATGCATCACCCTCATCAGTGTCTATGCTCCAACCCTCCAGGTGGAACCAACAGAAAAGGACAAGTTCTACAATGACTTGCGCAACCTCATTCAACGCACCCCTACAGCTGACAAGGTTGTCATCCTTGGCGACTTCAACGCTCGCGTCGGCAAAGACTCAGAAACCTGACCAGGAATCCTTGGCAAGCATGGTGTCGGCAAGTGCAATGACAACGGGCACCACCTGTTGGAACTCTGCGCAGAACAGCGGCTTATCATTACCAACACCCTTTTCCAGCAGAGAGACAGCCTGAAGACTACCTGGATGCATCCCCGATCCAAACACTGGCACCTCTTGGACTACGTTCTGGTGCGAGGAAGAGACAAACGAGATGTGCTCCACACCAGGGTCATGCCCAGCGTGGAATGCCACACTGACCACCGGCTGGTTCGCTACAAGCTCAACCTTCACTTCAAGCCAAGAACAGTGGAGCCTCCAGAAAGAGATTCAATGTTGGAAACTTGCAGTCAGACGTAGTGAGAGGAAACCTCCAGGCAAACCTCCAAGCAAAGCTCAAGGATACAAACTGCCTCACGGACACATCTCCTGAAACCCTCTGGGATCAGCTGAAAACGGCCATACTGCAATCCACTGAAGAGGTACTGGGCTTCTCCTCCAGGAAAAACAAGGACTCGTTCGACGAAAACAACCAGGAAATCCAGGAGCTGCTGGCAAAGAAGCGAGCTGCCCACCAGGCTCACCTTGCAAAGCCTTCCTGGCCAGAAAAAAAATGAGCCTTCCGTCTCGCATGCAGCCATCTTCAGCGCAAACTCCAGGAGATCCAAAATGAGTGGTGGACTAGCCTCGCCAAACGAACCCAGCTCAGCGCGGACATTGGCAACTTCAGGGGTTTTTATGAGGCTCTAAAGGCTGTGTACGGCCCCTCACCCCAAGTCCAAAGCCCTCTGCGCAGCTCAGACAACGAAGTCCTCAGCGACAAGATCTCCATCTTCAATCGATGGTCAGAACACTTCCAATCTATTTTCAGTGCCAACCGCTCAGTCCAAGAATCCGCCCTGCTCCAGCTCCCTCAACAGCCCCTAAGGCTAGAGCTGGATGAGGTCCTCACCCTGGATGAGACATATATGGCAATTGAACAACTGAAAAGTGGCAAAGCAGCAGGTATGGATGGAATCCCCCCAGAGGTCTGGAAGGCTGGCGGCAAAACTCTGCATACCAAACTGCATGAGTTTTTCATGCTCTGCTGGGACCAAGGAAAACTGCCTCAGGACCTTCGTGATGCCATCATCATCACCCTGTACAAAAACAAAGGCGAGAAATCAGACTGCTCAAACTACAGGGGAATCACGCTGCTCTCCATTTTAGGCAAAATCTTCGCTAGGATTCTCCTTTATAGACTAATACCTAGTGTCGCCGAAAATTTCCTCCCAGAATCACAGTGTGGTTTTCGCGCAAACAGAGGAACTACTGACATGGTCTTTGCCCTCAGACAGCTCCAAGAAGGGGAGGAGTCACGTGATGGAGTAGTGGCCGGACGGTGAACTCCAGCCCTCTCCAGAAAAGTCGGGAAAAACAAGAGAAAATACAAAGGCACAGAAATACAAGTTAAAGAAAAGTGAGTATAAAGGTGGAAAGAAGATGGAGACAAAAGGAGAAAAATCAAAATCAACGGAAAGAAGAGAGGAAGAGAAGACAACGGAGGAAAAAGGTGAAGGCCTTACCTGTCCGAAGAGGCCCGCTGTGGAGAGAAGACCCCACTACCTCAGGTCGGTAGAAAGAGAACTACAACAATGGCTCACAGAGCCGAGTAAAAGTGCGCAACCGCGCATGCGCGACTCCTCGCGCATGCGCGATGCGCATGAACAAAAACACACCGACGGGAGGGGGGACCAGCTGGGGAGTCGATCTCCACAGCCGGCAACGACAGCTGCAGAACACCTGCAGCAAGAAGAGACCACAGAAGACAATGGAAACAAGAAAGAAGAGGAGGAAAGGGCAGCAAAGAAACAACAGACGGTCAACCTTGAGGAAGAAGAAGAGGAAGAGGAAGAGTACAGGGAAATAGAAGAAGAAAAGAAAGGCAAGGTAAAGGAGGTACTTGCTCTTGTTAGAGGATACATGGAGTCATTTAAAGAATGGCAAACACAGGAATTCAATGATTTAAGAAGAAGAATAAACAACACAGAAAAGAAAATAAATAAAATGGATATGACCTTAACAGAAATGGGGAAAAAAATGGACAAGATGGAAGAATGGGCAATAGCAGCAGAAATGGAGGTAGAAGACTTAAAAAAGAAATTGGAGGAATCTAATAAAAAAACTAAAGAGACACAAGAATTACTAGCCCAAAAAATAGATATAATGGAAAATTATAACAGAAGAAATAACATAAAGATAGTGGGCCTTAAGGAAGATGTAGAAGGCAAGAATATGAGGGAGTTTATAAAAGAATGGATCCCTAAGGCCCTAGGATGTCCAGAACTACAGCAAGAAATGGAAATAG
Source organism: Narcine bancroftii (assembly GCF_036971445.1). Taxonomy (NCBI): domain Eukaryota; kingdom Metazoa; phylum Chordata; class Chondrichthyes; order Torpediniformes; family Narcinidae; genus Narcine; species Narcine bancroftii. The sequence goes on from NC_091470.1 coordinate 371,080,104, forward strand.
AAAGGGCACATAGAGCATTGGCCCCTAAACCACAACCACAACAAAAACCAAGATCTATTGTAGTAAAATTCCTAAGATATACTACAAGAGAAAAGGTACTGGAGAAGACAATGGAAAAAGTAAGAGAGGGCAACAAACCACTGGAGTATAAAGGGCAAAAAATCTTCATTTATCCAGATATAAGCTTTGAACTCCTAAAGAAGAGAAAAGAGTTCAATGCAGCAAAAGCGATTTTATGGAAGAAAGGATATAAATTTACACTGAAGCATCCTGCGGTATTGAAAATATTTATTCCAGGACAACAAAACAGACTATTCTCGGATCCAGAAGAAGCACGAAAATTTGCAGAACAATTACAAAAATAGACTGAGGGATGAAGACGGGTAATGAGAGCAAAAATTATCACGATTGATATGTATGTGGGTAAAGACAAAAATAGACTGAGGGATGAAGACGGGTAAGGAGGGTAAAAATGACCACGATTGATATGTATGCGGGTAAAGAGGTATAAGAGTGAATAGAGACAATGGGCATATGTGAAAGTATCTGTAATTAGAGGAAAACATAGAGAGTATAGACAAGAATTAATAAGGGAAGGTAATGGAATAGAGAGAATAAGGAGGGAACTAAAAGAGTGACCTTTGTGACATATAAAAAGCGAAATCTTTTCTGGGGGGGGCTGGGTGGGGGAAAAGAGCGGTCACTGCAAAATCAGTTGACGCTTGCGAGTGGATTCGCAAATCCAAATGGAGAGGGGAGATGTGGTTGTCCGACAAGGGATAAAGGGCAACTCAGGAGGGGAAGGGGAGATTGGGGATAAAGAAGATAGAAATAGTAGAATAAGGAAAATGTTGGATGTTGTAGGAATGTTGTCTGGTAAAGAGTTGAAAATAAGAAAACAGAAATGGAAAAGGAGGAAAGGTAATGATGGAAAAACGGAAAGAGAAGATAAACAAAATATAAAATGGCTACGCTGAACTATATGACTCTAAATATTAATGGAATACATAACCAAATTAAAAGGAAGAAACTACTAAATTTACTGAAAAAGGAAAAAATAGATATAGCATTTGTCCAAGAAACACACTTAACTGAATTGGAGCACAAGAAATTAAAGAGAGATTGGGTAGGACATGTAACAGCAGCATCGTATAATTCAAAAGCAAGAGGAGTGGCTATATTAATTAGCAAAAATGTGCCATTTAAAATAGAAGAGGAAATAATAGATCCAGCAGGGAGATATGTTATGATAAAATGTCAGATATATTCAGAGCTTTGGAATCTACTTAATATATATTCACCTAACGAAGAAGATCAAAAGTTTATGCAAGATATCTTTTTGAAGGTAGCTAATACGCAAGGGAACATACTAATAGGAGGGGATTTCAATCTGAATTTGGATCCAAATATGGATAAAACGGGGAAAAAAATTAACAGGAAGAACAAAGTAACCAAATTTATAATTAAATCAATGCAAGAAATGAAACTTGTGGACATATGGAGGAAACAAAACCCAAAAGAAAAGGAATACTCATACTACTCGACTAGACATAAAACATACTCAAGGATAGACCTATTCCTGATATCAGCCCACATACAAGGGAGAGTTAGGAAAATGGAATATAAAGCTAGACTATTATCGGACCACTCACCCCTGTTATTGGCAATAGAGCTAGAAGACATCCCTCCAAGAATGTATAGATGGAGATTAAACCCCATGCTACTTAAAAGACAGGATTTTAGAGAATTTATTGAAAAACAATTAAAAATGTACTTTGAAGTAAATACGGAATCAGTGGAAGATAAGTTTATACTATGGGACGCAATGAAAGCATTCATTAGAGGGCAAATAATAAGTTATGCAACCAAGATGAAGAAGGACTATAATCAGGAAACAGAGCAGTTGGAAAGGGAAATAATAAACATAGAAAAGAAATTAGCAATAAAGGAAGATACAACCAAAAGAAGAGAATTGGCGGATAAAAAAATAAAATATGAAACATTACAAACATATAAGGTGGAGAAGAATATAATGAAGACAAAACAGAAATATTATGAACTAGGGGAAAAAACACACAAAATCCTAGCATGGCAGCTTAAGACAGAGCAAACTAAGAAAATGGTATTGGCAACAAGGAAAAAAGACAAACAAATTACATATAATCCAAAAGAAATTAAGGAAAACTTCAGAGAATTCTATGAACAATTATACCGAACCGAAAACGAAGGGAAAGAAGGGAAAATAGATGAATTTTTGACTAAAATTGAACTACCAAAACTACAAATAGAGGAACAAAATAAATTAACAGAACCATTTGGAACAGTAGAAATACAAGAGATAATAAAAAATTTACCAAATAATAAGACACCAGGAGAGGATGGACTCCCAATAGAATTCTACAAAACATTTAAAGACCTAATAATACCGCCCCTCCTGGATGTAATCAACCAGATTGATGAGACACAAAACTTACCAGATTCATGTAAAACAGCAATAATTACAGTGATACTAAAACAAGGGAAAGATCCAATCTCACCTGCGTCATATAGACCAATATCTCTGCTAAACACAGATTATAAGATAATAGCTAAACTATTAGCGAACAGATTAGCAGAACAGGTACCGAAAATGGTAAATTTAGACCAAACTGGATTTATCAAAAAAAGACGCACAACAGACAATATTTGTAAATTTATTAACTTAATTCATGCAGTAGAAGGAAATAAAGCACCGGCAGTAGCAGTTGCTTTAGACGCAGAGAAGGCCTTCGACAGAGTAGAATGGAATTACTTGTTCAAAGTATTGCAAAAATTCAGTTTACCGGAGAAGTATATTAATTGGATTAAAGCATTATATAAGGGACCGTTAGCGAAAGTGACAGTAAATGGACATGTATCAAAGCAATTTAACTTAAGCAGGTCAACGCGGCAGGGATGCCCACTATCACCATTATTGTTTGCGCTAGCTATAGAACCACTAGCAGAATCGATAAGAAGAGATAATAATATAAAAGGAATAAAAATAAAAGACAGGGAATATAAAATCAGTCTGTTTGCAGATGATGTGATAGTGTACTTAACAGAACCAGAACTATCAATAAAAGAACTATATAAGAAATTGAAGGAATATGGAGAAGTGTCGGGATACAAGATAAACGTAAATAAAAGTGAAGCAATGCCTATGAATAACGCGGATTTCTCAAAATTTAAGGAGGAATCCCCATTCAGATGGCAAACGCAGGCAATAAGATACCTAGGTGTGCAAATAAACAAAAATCTAGGCCAATTATATAAACTCAATTACAATCCACTAATGAAAAAATTACAGGACGATTTAGAGCATTGGAAAGAGCTACCACTAACACTGATAGGAAGGATAAACTGTATTAAAATGAACATTTTTCCAAGGATACTATACTTATTTCAGGCATTGCCAATACAACTGACAGAAAAATTCTTCAAAGAGTTAAAGAAAATAATAAGGAGATTTTTATGGAGAGGGGGGAAACCGAGGATAGCACTAGACAAATTAACAGAATGGTATAAACAAGGAGGCTTACAACTGCCAAACTTCAAAAATTATTATAGAGCCGCACAATTAAGGTACCTATCAGATTTTTATCAAACAAGGGAAAAACCAGACTGGACGAGACTAGAATTAGATAAAATAGGGGAAAAGATACCTGAACACATATTATATAAATGGGACGAAAAATTGGTACAACATAGAACTTCTCCAGTATTACACCATCTCCTCAATATATGGAAGAAGATTCATGTAGAAAGAAATAAAATAAATTACCAAATACCAAAACTAATATTGACGCAAAATAAGCTACTCCCTTTTACAATAGACAACCTTGCCTTTAGAAAATGGGGAAAAAAAGGGATTAAAAGAATAGAAAATTGTTTTTCAGGAAGTAGATTCTTATCCTTTGAACAAATGAGAGATAAGTACAATATAACGGGAGATACAGCGCTGGCATATTACCAACTGAGATCCTACTTGAAAGATAAATTAGGAAGCAACTTGAGTTTACCAGAGGGAAGTAACCTTGAATATGTGATTACAGATACAATGTTAATCAAAAGATTTATAAAAAATATGTATATTAAACTGCAAGAAAAGGAAAATGAGGAAACAAATGGTAAAACTAAACAAAAATGGGAACAAGATTTAAATATAAAGATAAAAAAGGAAACATGGGAGAAGTTATGCTCTGGAACGATGAGAAATACAATAAATACGAGGCTGCGTATGATACAATATAATTGGTTACACAGACTATACATTACACCGCAAAAGTTAAATAAATGGGAACCAACAGTATCTGATAGATGTTTTCGATGTAAAAAAGAAAGGGGAACAACAATTCATGCAATCTGGACATGTGAGAGAGTAGAAAAATTTTGGGATGATCTCAATCAGATATTAAATAAAATAACAGAAAACAATATACCAAAGAATCCAGAGATCTTTCTCCTAAGTAACATAAAAAATAAAGAATTTGGAATTGACTTGGAGGATGCACAAAAAAGATTTGTTAAGATAGCTCTAGCCGTAGCAAAAAAATGTATTATGTCAACCTGGAAATTGGAAGATAATTTGAAAATACAACAATGGTATATAGAAATGAATAAATGTATTCCATTAGAAAAAATAACATATAGTTTAAGAAATAATATTGAAATATTCGAACAAGTATGGGAGCCTTACATTAAATACAATAGCGAAAACCTACCGGGAACAAACATTACCTAAGTTGATGGAAGGAGAAGAAAAGAAAAGAATGGACTCAGTAGAATTTCTGGTGTATTTTTGTTGAATGACAACATTGTCTAACTGAATTAATGCAACCTAGATTGTATAACTAAAATGGATGAGAGGGGGGGGGATGGGGGGGTGGCTTGGGAGGAGGGAGGGGGGAGGGAGAAAAAGTCACTGTAAATGTGTGGAAAAGAAAAAGTGTATATCATGTCTATTGTGATTTATGGTGTGAAAAATAAAAAATTAAAAAAAAAAAAAGACAGCTCCAAGAAAAGTGCAGAGAACAAAACAAAGGACTCTAAATCACCTTTGTTGTCCTCACCAAAGCCTTTGACACCGTGAGCAGGAAAGGGCTTTGGCAAATACTAGAGCACCTCGGATGCCCCCCCAAGTTCCTCAACATGGTTATCCAACTGCACGAAAACCAACGAGGTCGGGTCAGATACAGCAATGAGCTCTCCGAACCCTTCTCCATTGACAACGGCGTGAAGCAAGGCTGCGTCCTCGCACCAACCCTCTTTAATATCTTCTTCAGCATGATGCTGAAACAAGCCTTGAAAGACCTCAACAATGAAGACGCTGTTTACATCCGGTACCGCACGGATGGCAGTCTCTTCAATCTGAGGCGCCTGCAAGATCACTCCAAGACACAAGAGCAACTTGTCCGTGAACTACTCTTTGCAGACGATGCCGCTTTAGTTGCCCATTCAGAGCCAGCTCTACAGCGCAAGACGTCCTGTTTTGCGGAAACTGCCAAAATGTTTGGCCTGGAAGTCAACCTGAAGAAAACTGAGGTCCTCCATCAGCCAGCTCCCCACCATGACTACCAGCCCCCCCACATCTCCATCGGCCACACAGAACTCAAAACGGTCAATCAGTTTACCTACCTCGGCTGCACCATTTCATCTGATGCAAGGATCGACAAAGAGATAGACAACAGACTCGCCAAGGCAAATAGCGCCTTTGGAAGACTACACAAAAGAGTCTGGAAAAACAACAACCTGAAGAAACACACAAAGATCAGCGTGTACAGAGCTGTTGTCATAACCACGCTCCTGTTCGGCTCCGAATCATGGGTCCTCTACCGGCATTACCTACGGCTCCTAGAACGCTTCCATCAGCGCTGTCTCCGCTCCATCCTCAACATTCATTGGAATGAATTCATCACCAACATCGAAGTACTCGAGCTGGCAGAGTCCACAAGCATCATATCCATGCTGCTGAAGACCCAACTGCGCTGGGTGGGTCACGTCTCCAGAATGGAGGACCATCGCCTTCCCAAGATCGTGTTATATGGCGAGCTCTCCACTGTCCACCAAGACAGAGGTGCACCAAAGAAGAGGTACAAGGACTGCTTAAAGAAAGCTCTTGGTGCCTGCCACATTGACCACCGCCAGTGGGCTGATCTCGCCTCCAACCGTGCATCTTGGCGCCTCACAGTTCAGCGGGCAGCAATCTCCTTTGAAGAAGACCGCAGAGCCCACCTCACTGACAAAAGACAAAGGAGGAAAAACCCAACACCCAACCCCAACCCACCAATTTTCCCTTGCAACCGCTGCAACCGTGTCTGCCTGTCCCGCATCGGACTTGTCAGTCACCAACGAGCCTGCAGCAGACGTGGACCTACCCCTCCATAAATCTTCGTCCGCGAAGCCAAGCCAAAGAAACATGTTCTGTACTATTACATGACAATAAAGGAATCCTAAATTATACAGGCTTCAAATGGCATCATCTGGACACCAGAGAAATTAGACTTTGTTGGCCACTCAACCAGATTTCAGTGGGGTCGTGCTAGACTGTTAAAGAGATTCCACCCTTTGGGAAGACACCCCAAGGAAAGGCCCGGGAGGATGAGGGAGTGATCTCATCGAGGTGTGAAAAGTAGATCGGTGAACACAGAGTCTTTTACCCAGCGTAGGGAATCCATAGCTAGAGGATATTAGGTTAGTGACAAAGGATGAAGGATGCACAAGATTATGAGCAGCTGAGATAGTGTGGACAGCCAGTACCTTTTTTCTGGGGCGACAATAGCAAATACAAGATGATGTCTGTTTAAAGTGAGCTGAGGAAATTTTAGGGGAGATGTCAGAGGTAAAAGTTTTACTCATTGTGCGATGGGTGCCTGGAATGCATTACTGTTCATGTTGCTGTCTCATGACTGCTCTGTCAGATTCAGTTCTGACTGAATCATCAAATTTGCAGATGATACAACAGTAGATGGTCTGATCAAAAGCAACAATGGATAAGTTGGCTCTCAGAGAGAAGTCTTGTAAAATGGTGTGAGATTGACAATCTGAGTCTCAACATGGACAAAACAAAGGAGATGGTTGTGAAGTTCAGGAGACAGACAACCATTCTCCATTACACATCAACAGAGACAGTGGAGAGAACAAAGGACGACCTATCCTGGACCCACAACACCTCTTCGTTAGTCAGGAAGGTGCAGCAGTGCCGACACTTCCTAAGGAGGCTGAGGAGGGCAAGGCTCCCGGCCCCCATTTTGACAACATTTTTCAGGACCACATTTGAGAGGGTCCCGTCTGGCTGCATCACTGAGTGGGACGATACCTGCGAACCATCGGACCCTAAGTCCATACAGAGGATCATCAAAACGGCCGAGATAATCACTAGGGTCTCCCTGTCCATACAGAGGATCATCAAAACGGCCGAGATAATCACTAGGGTCTCCCTGTCCATACAGAGGATCATCAAAACGGCCGAGATAATCACTAGGGTCTCCCTGTCCATACAGAGGATCATCAAAACGGCCGAGATAATCACTAGGGTCTCCCTGTCCATACAGAGGATCATCAAAACGGCCGAGATAATCACTAGGGTCTCCCTGTCCATACAGAGGATCATCAAAACGGCCGAGATAATCACTAGGGTCTCCCTGTCCATACAGAGGATCATCAAAACGGCCGAGATAATCACTAGGGTCTCCCTTTCCTCTGCTGACAACGTTTACCAGGCTGAAAGAAATATTGAGGGCCCTTTCCATCCAGCACACAGTATCTATGACCCACTACCATCAGGAAGGAGGTACAGGAGGATCAGAATCAGGGCGGCCAGGCTGGGGAATAGCTTCTTTCCGCAGGCTTTGAAACTGATGAACAGTATCCTGTAACCAAGTTACCATCCCAAAATATTTATGTATTTGTTTTAAATTATATTTTTATGTATCTTTGATGATTATTTGCTATGTTTGTGTGTGCATTGCGTCAGACTGAATATATATATATATAAAGTCAGATAATAATAAACTTTAACTTGAATTGCTCAGAGTGGTGGTGGAGGCTGCTACAATTTAAAATATTCTTAGGCACATGGATGTAAGAAAAATTGAGGGTTCTGGGTATGAGGGAGAGAAGAGTTAGATCGTTGTGGAGTACATTGGTCGGCACGTCATTGTGGGCCGAAGGGCCTGTACTGTAATGTTCTATTTTCTCTGAAGTATGTCATAAATAAAGTAACTGCCCTATTCAAACTCTAACACTTTTTATAATTGTTGTCACTCGACAATTGTGCTCTTGCACCTTCAACGACATACATGACAGGGTTGACTTGCTGGACTGCTTGTGGAAGAACCCTTCCCCACTGTACCAAGTTCAATGTGACAATGAGCTTGTTAGCAGAGCTGCCCCCAGATCTAAATCCTGATACATTCAACACTTTAAGCTCAAGTTTATCATTATCTCTGCTTTTTATAATATCTTTATGAGTTTAACAAAAACCCTTTACACAAGGTAAACTAACGATAACATAAATGAAATCTATCATATCCATGTCACACATCAGATGTAAATTAGAAGCAGAACCATGATTATTACATAATTTATTTTGTTCGGGATATCAAATTCTATAATTACAATATTTAAGCAATTAAATCATAACTTGTACTATGTCGAAAAATAATATTGAATACACATATTATACATTTACTTTTGGTTTTCAGTTTTCCTTTTGCCATTCCTATTGTAACTAATAATCTTTGACTTAGATTAGACATTGAAAGTTTTAAAGATCTTTTTATTTGAGCTAATTAACAGCAAAATTTAATCTTTCTAATAAACACTTTTTTAGATATTTACAAATTAGGCAACTTGTTCAGTCCAAACTCTGATTTCCCTCGAATTTCTGAAGCAAATATTCTTGATGTATTTTTTGATTTGCAATTTTCCCACGGAGGATTCATATCAAATATTTATAATAATTTAATGGATTTAAGAATGGCCAGGATTAAGAATGATTGAGAGCGTGATTTGAATAGAGGATTGGGACACATCTCTTAATTTGATCAATGAGTCTTCATTTTGTGCACGACCTTGTTTGTTGCAATTTAAGGTGATGCACAGAAGACATGTGTCGAAAGTTAAAGTTCGAACCATGCCCTTTGCTGGCTTTATCTGGTTTTACTCTAGAAGGGGAGCTATCTCTATCTTTAACCCAGAAGTGAATCCTAGCTTTTGTTTCGTTGATAGCTAGACGAACAATTTTGATGAAGTGGAAAGATAGGATTTCACCCACTTACATTCACTGGTCACATGATATGTTTTAATTCAGTTTGGAAAAAATTAGATCTAATATTAAAGATGCAAAGTCTGAATTTGATAAGTTGTGGGGCCCGTTCATGGATTATTATCGAATTTAAGAATTGTGGATGCTCTGGGGATTCCCTTTCTGATGTCTGGGACCATTATTCGATTCATATTTACAATATATGCAGATAACCTTGTTTAGAGGGAAGGGATAGATTAGTGGGGATAAAAAAAATCCTTTTTTTTCTTTTTATTATTAAGACAAATAAGTAAAGAGGAGGGGTTTAACTACAGATATCGGATCATATCACAGAACAACATGATCACATCAGGGAAGTAGGATATCTGATATAAGGGAATTTTACGTGTATTGCTTGACAAGTTTTTCATTATCATTCAAATGTAAACTACAAATGGCAAAATTACATTCTTCGGTCCTCAGTGTAAAAACATGCAAACATATACATATATATTTACAAACAATTTATAAGCAGTACATATAAAAGAAAAATAAATATTGTTGAATAATAATAGATTCTCAGAGGGTCAGTGTGAGCAGTTTCTTTGGACGTTCAGCGTTCTCACTGCCCGTGGGAAGAAGATGTCCCTCAGCCTGGAGGTGCTAGCTCTGATCCTCCTGGACCTCTTCCCCGACAGGAGTAGCTGCATGTAGGGTGGAAGGGGTCCTTGACGATTTTGAAAGTCCTCTTCAGACAACAATCCCGGTAGATCACGTGGATTGGGGGGGAGGGAGACCCCAGTGGTCTTCTCTGTCACTCTTATGGTCCAGTGGATGGATCTACGATCCATTTCTCTTCAGTAACCATACTAGGACACTCTCGATAGAGCGCCAGTAGAAAGTTGACAGGATGGTGGCCGGTAGCCTTGCCCGCCTCAGTCTTCTCAGGAAGTGCAGTCACTGTTCCACCTTCCTGACAAGTGAGGAGATGAGTGTCCATGATAGGTCACTAGTTAAGTGAACTCCAAGGAACTTGGTGATCCTCACTCTCTCAACTACACATTAATTGATGTGTAGTGGAGAGTGGTTGTTCCTGGTCCTCATGAAATCCACAGTCATCTCCTTTATCTTATCCAGATTGAGACTCTACAGCACAGTATAGGCCCTTTGGCCCACAATGTTGTGCAAATCTATATAAAACTACTCATGAATGTCCCTATTTTACCAGCCTCAACCATCAACCCTGGCAATTCATTTCAGGTACCTGCCACTCTGTGACAAAACGTAGCCCGGCAATTCAAATTTCTTTATTATTATCTGACAGTACATATACAACCCAATGAAACAGTATTTCTTTGGACCACATGGTACCTGGAGGAAAGCTTGAAATACTGGTCTGGAGCCACTTCGCTTACCTTAGTCCTGGATTTTTCTGAGCTTCGGCACTGATTGGACACTCCAAAGCAGAAGCAGCTTGTGCAGCCCTTGGGATTGGAGGGATCCAGATGAAATGAGCCAGGTCGACAGGAGTCACACCGGGCACCTTCTACGTTTTCCTAAAATGGTCAAACACAACGGTCAGAGGTTGGTAATCCAGTCCATTTTCTCCCTGTTGCTGCATTTGTGCCTTCCTTCCAACTCTCGCCTAGATTTGCAATCTTTGATAAAAGAACGTTGACCTTGGAGGATGCAACCCGATTGGATCTTGTGGTGAAGACACAGGTCAGGGGTCCGCTTAATGGCACCCAAAAATTGTGATGTCATTGTGTGGCTGAGAAACCAATCAGTTGTCCCATCCAGTTTGGCGGTTTTGTTCTTTTCCAGCGGTGCAAGGCATGCGCGGTTGTGTTCAATGTGCAGCCAATCACGAGGGGCGTTGATGGATGGACAGTCAGAATCTTTTCCCCAGGATTAATGCATCGAGGATAAATGTTTAAGGTCGGGGGGAGGGTGGGGGATGTGTGGGGAAAATATTTTACACAGAGAGTGGTGGGTGCCTGGAATGGGCCTTTAGAAGTAGTAGTGGAAGCAGGTAAAATGATGGTGTTTCAGAGACTTCTAGACAGACTCATGGATAAGAAGGGTATGGAGGGATATGGATCATGTGCAGTTTGATTTGGACATGGTGTTCAGCACAGACATGTCAGCTGGTCAAGCAGCATCATGGAAGAAAAAGAATGGCTGCCTGACCAACACTTTCTGAAGCGCAGCCCTCGATGCTGTGGATTTTCTTTTCAAGATTATCGGATACAGGAGCCGGAGTCAACCACTCAGCTCCTCAGGTCTGTAAGATTGTAGTTGACCTGATCTTAGTCTTCGCTCCCCATAACCCTTAACTTCCCTGCTGTCCAGAAATCTGTCTATTCCAGCTTTTACTCTACCTTCACAGCTCTCAGGGAAAGATAATTGCATAGTCTGATTTCCCTGAAGAAATAAAAATTTCTCTATCTGCACCTTAAATGTTAGCCCTCTTTTGGATCTGGTCCCCATTAATCCCTGATGAGAGTAAGATTGCAGACATCTACGTGAGGGACTACCTCAGGAAGGCAGCCAACATCATAAAGGACCCCCAGCACCCTTGTCACCCAAATTAACCTACAACCCTGAACATTTTTTGGATGGTGGGAGGAAACCCATGTGGACACTGGAAGAACATACAAACTCCTTACAGACAGCACTGGATTCAGACCAGGGTCACTGGCACTGTAACAGCTACTGTAACCGTGCTGCCCAATTACACTCAAATTAAACTTCAAACCCTTGCATTTTGGAGGGTGGGAGGAAACTGAAGCACCCAGAAAAAATCCACACAAGTCACGGCAGCCTTCATCAAGTCGGAGAGTGAAGGGGAGCAACTCAAAACATCCACCATTCTTTACTTCCCATGGAAGCTGCTCGACTCGCTGAGTTCTTCGGCAGAGTGTTATAATCACTTTGCCAACTCTATACCTCCTCCACATAAGTTGCTTTGACCTACCACTGTATCCTTGCCTCCTGTGGCAACCTGGTCCATTCATCTGTCACCAGTTAAAAGTTTAAAGACCAGAAGACTAATTCCTATGGCATCCACTCGTGCAAGGCTCCTTCAGAAAATGATCCAATTCCTTTGACTTGTTAGAGAGCCAGACTTCTAACCATATTTTATCTACATAGAACAATAAACTAGCCATTCCCAATTTTTTTTTGGGGGGGGGTATGGTCCACTAAGGACACTGCTCAAAGTTTATGGGCCCCCTTCCCTGTGAAGAACTCAAGTTTTGATTTCTTCTGCACTTCTTCCTACCAGCTACATAAAAATTATGTTATGCAGGGTGGAAAAAAAAACAAGGCTTTTACTCAAATGTGCTGTGGTCCCTATTGAGAATGGCTGCACTGCAACACAGAAACAGGCCCTTTGGCCCACCTAGACCATACTGCCTAGTCATTGCCCTCCATAGCCCTCCCATCCATGTACATATCCAATCTTCTCTTAAATGTTGAAATCAATGTAGATTCTTATCAAGTGGAAATCTAATTAGAAAGTTAAGTATTGTACCCCTACTAGCTTTTCTCTTGAGAGCAATGGAAGACAAGAAGTATGTACAATTATGTTGGGTATAGGCAGGGTGGACAGCTATCACCTTTTTCCCCAAGACAACAATAGAAAATACCAGAGAACATCTGAACAAGGTGAGGGGAAGAAAGTTTAGGAGAGACATCAAGGGTATTTTTTTTAAAAAACACAGAGAGTGGTGGGTGCCTGGAAAGTATTGCCAGGGTTAGTTGTGGAGGTAGGTACAATAGGGACATTTAAAAGACACAGACAGGTACATGAAAGGAAGAAAAATAGAAGGATATGGATGGGAGGGAGGGAAGGTTTAGGTTGATGTGGAGTAGGTTTACATGTGTTAAGCCAACATTGTGGGCTGAAGGGCCTATACTGTGCTGGAATGTTCTATGTTCTCTGGTTCTCCCCGATCCAGCCAGACTTCTTATAAATTTATCTAGTATGATTCCTGGTTATAAAACTGTGTTCTGATTAATTGTAGTTTGATTTTTTGAATGAACATTTACTTCTCCCTCATGTAAATACTCTGAAAGAGAATTTAAATAGCTGAGGGTATTAAAAATCAGGATGAGTTCCTCTTACATCGGAGAAGGTTAGAAGGAGGTTAAATAGAGGCATTCAAAGTTATGGGGGAATGGGTCTGCAAAAGGTACTTCTCAAGGGAAAGTTTATAATTTTTTTTCATTTCAATATAACACCACTGGTTCTCACAACTGGTCAAACACTCCGACACTGACCTTGCAAAGGCAGCGGCCGGTCACGGGGTCACACACAGTGGGCTGTGTTGCGTCTCGGTTACAGTTACAGGGAATGCAGTCTGGGTAGCGGGAGTAGCCAACCCTGCATCTGTCACACTGCCGGCCTGTTACTTTTGGCTTGCACCTGAAAGGAAAACATTCATGTAACTCAATAGGAATCACAGCAGTACTGTGGCACAGCAGGAGGCCATTTGGCCCATCAATTCTGTGCTGGGATTAGCATAGAACAGTACAGCACAGGAACAGGCCCTTTAGGGAAACATTCCTGTGTTGAAATTCAAGTTTATTATCATCTGATTGTACATATGCAACCCAACAAAACAGCATCTCTCCATACCATGGTGCCCACACAAAAACACATAATAATCAGATAACCCCTCAATGTAAATATATACATAAATATTTGGGATGAATTACACTTACAGGATGCTGTTCATCAGTCTCACAGCCTGTCAGGCGAAGCTATTCCCCAACCTTTGATTGCTCAAATCAATCTTAAACTTTTCCACTTCCAAAACCTCTCAATCCCCTTCATATTTATGCATCTAAAATCTTAGAACAATACAGCACAGAATCAGGCCCTTCTGCTCATCAGGTTTGTGTCAAACTATTATTATGTTTAATCTCACTGACCTGCACCCAGTCCATACCCTTTCGATCGACCAACATGTCATATATTTCTTGAATGTTAAAATCGAGCCCACATTCACCACTTCAGCTAGTAGCTCATTCCACACCCCCACCACTCTCAGTGTGAAGAAGTTTCCCCTCCTGTTCCCCTAAACCTTTACCCTTTAACCCCTAACCAAGTCCTCTGGTTTGTATCTCACCTAACCTTGGTTGAAAAAGCCAATTTGCATTTACTCTATCTAAACCTATCATAATTTTATACACCTCCATCAAATCACCCCTCATTGACCCAGGCTACAGGGAATAAAGTTCTAACCTGTTTTACCTTTCCCTGTTACTCAATTCCTGAAGTCTGGGCAATATCCTAGTAAATCTACTCCCCACTCTTTCAATTTTACTGTCAACTTTCCTCTAGTTAGGTGACCAAAACTGCTCTCAATACTCCAAATTTGCCAGTGTCTTATACAACGTTACCATATCGTCCTAACCTCAATACTTTGATTTATGAATGTAAAGGTTAAAACCTTGTGTTTTAATTCTTAGTTAATTTTGTGCCTGTCTCTTTAGGAAAACTATTGTTTGTAGTGTTACCTTAGTGACCAAGATGTGATATGTTGTAATATCTGCCCAGGCTAATGGCTTGCTCTCATTCTACAAGGTGTGAAGGAAGCGTGAGCACGAGAAATTTTTATTTGAATTTGTGTATCTCTTTAAAAGCTTTTGTATCTCTTTAAGCTAGTATCTCTATTTACATTTTATATCTCCTTTTCATACAGTAAATACTTTGTTATTCATGGTTAAGAAAGTCTCAATGCGAAGCTATGGAAAATGTTTATCCATTCTATCAACGAATTAAAACTACATAAAGTAACAGCCACAGAGTATGATTTGTTGGATTAAAGAGATCAAAATTTGGGATATCTCAGCTCATACTTTGGAAGATGATACTTTGAAATTAGAATAAGGAAAGTGTCGTCTAAATGAAGGCCAATATGCCAAAAGCTCTCTTTTAACCCTGTGATGCCACTTTCAGGGAATTATGTATCTGTATTCCTTGATCCTTCTGTTCTACCACTTTCCTCAGTGCCCGACCATATAGCATGTATGTTCAACCTTGGTTTGTCCTTCCAAAGTACAGCACCTCCCACTTGTCTGCATTAAATTCCATCTGCCATTTTTCAGCCCATTTTCCCAGCTAGTCCAGATCCCTCTGCAAGCTTTGAAAGCTTTCCTTGCTGTCCACTACACCTCCAAACTTAGAGTCATCTGAAAACTTGCTGATCCAATTTACCACATTAACCTCTAGATCATTGATATAGATGACAAATAACAACGGACCTAGCACTGATCCCTCAGGCACACCACTGAGAGGGAATAGAAACATAAAAGATAGGAGCAGGAGTAGGTCATTCGACCCTTCAAGCCTGCTCCGCCATTCAACGAGATCATGGCTGATCTTAAAGTTCAGTACCCCGTCCCCGCCTTCTCTCCGTAACCTTTAATACCCTTATATTGAAGAAACAGATCTAATTCCCTCTTAAATAGATTTAATGAACCTGCCTCTACTGCCCTCTGTGGCAATAAATTCCACAGATTAACCACCCTCTGGGTCAAGAAATTCCTCCTCATCTCGGTCCTAAATGATTTGCCTATTATCCTCAAACCATGGCCCCGGGTTCTGGATTTTCCCATCCTTGGAAACATCCCATCTGCATCCATTCTGTCCAGTCCTGCCAGAATTTTATAGGTCTCTATGAGATCCCCTCTCAATCTTCTAAACTCCAGCGAGTACAATCCCAATTTGCGCAATCTTTCCTCCTAAGTCATTCCTGCCATTCCAGGTATCAGCCTGGTGAATCGCCTCTGCACTCCCTCCATTGCAAGAACATCCTTCCTTAGATAAGGTGACCAAAACTGCACACAATACTCCAGGTGGGGTCTCACCAAGGCCCTGTACAGCTGCAGTAAGGTATCCTTGTTCCTAGACTCAAACCCTCTTGATATGAAGGCCAACATACCTCTGCACTCCCTATTTTCTGGCTTCTCCATAAAGCCAACGTTGAATCCAAGTTACTACCTCGTTTATGCATAATGAGAGTGACTGTATCTTCCTGACGAACCTCCCATGTGAAACCTTGTCAAAGGTCTTACTAAAGTCCATGCAGACCACATTCACAGGCTTTCCTTCATCAACTTTCCTGATAACCTCCTCAAAAAACTCTGATTTGTTAAACACGGCCTACCACGCACAAAACCATGCTGACTCGCCCTAAGCAGTCACTGGCTATCCAAATAATTGCATATCTGATCTCTTAGAACACCTTCCCATAATTTACATACTAATGACATCAGTCTCACTAGCCTATAATTTCTAGGATTATTTTTGGAGCCTTTTTTAAACAAGGGAACAATGTGAGCGCCCCTCCAATCCTCCTCATCTGTGGCTCAGGACATTTTAAATATTTCTGCCAGAGCCCCTGCAATTTCTACATTAACCTCCCTCAAGGTTCAAGGGAATACCTTGTCAGGCACTGGGGTTTTATCTATCCTTATTTGCTTTAAATGCAAAAAAGTAAGATGTCCCCATCTCTTCTGGTTCCCATCCCCTACAATCTAATTTAGCCCTGGAGCAGCACCAGCAAATCTTCCCACAAGGATATTAGTCCCTTTCCAGTTCAGATGCAAACCGTCCTGTCGGAACAGGTCCCACCTTCCCAGGAAGGGAAGGGAGCCCAATGATCCAGAAACCTGAAGCCCTCCCTCCTGCACCAGGCCTTTAGCCATGTGTTAAGCTGCTTTATCCTCCTATTTCTACCCTCACCAGCAGGTGGAATGGGCAGCAATCCTGAGATCACTACCCTGGAGGCCCTGTCCTTCAACTTTACACCTAACTCCATGAACTCCCTTTGCAGGTCTTTATCACCCTTCCCACCCTTCAGGAGTCCTGACTGCCATGGCTTGTCCCTGGTAGATCATTCCCCTCAACAGTATCAAAAATGGTAAACTTGCTATTGAGAGGAATGGCCACAGGGGTTCCTGGCACTGCCTGCCTGTTCCCCTTCCTTCTCCCAACTGTCACCCACCTGCCCTCCTCTTGCCTCCTTGTGTTCCTATAACTCTTGTTTATCACCCCCTCAGCCTCCCAAATGATTAAATCTAAATTTGAAACAGGCCATTTTGGCCCACAATTCCAGTGTTCCCAATGATCCAGAGTTCTTCCAGCTCCAGCTCCAATTCCCTAACTGCAGCTGGATGCACTTCTCCCAGATACTGTTGACTTCCCTCTCTATCCACATTCTGCAAGAGGAACATGTCCCTGCCCTGGGTGCCATTTTCACTATCTATGACTAGAGGAAAAAGATAGAAAAATCTGTCCTTACTTGGGCCTCCTTGCAGAATTCTTTAGTTTCCTGACAGGGTTGCCCTTCCCTTACCTCATCTCCTGCACCACTATCTCACCCTCTGCTCACCAAAGCCTCTCAAGTCAAAACCTCAAATTCCCACTCCTACTCTGGAGTTCATGAGCCAAAGCCTATCCTCCCTATCAGGTCTGTGGAAGGGCAGAATGGCCTTGTGTGCTCCATTATATGCCTGCGTGCTCACCGGCACTGCCCAGTCTTGGGGTGGCAGTCTGGGGAGGTGGGCTTGACGATGCCTTCTCGCGAGCAGTTGCATTTCTCACAACCAGTTAGGGGGTGATAACTGAAGGTCTGCTTCTCACAGGTCTTGCACTTCGGCTTCACTGTCCGAGGGGGGCAGAAGCATCGGCCTGTCATCTCGTCACACAAGTGCTGGCTGCAGCTGCAAGCTGAAGATAAGAGAAGGAGATGGGAAAATTTGTCACAGCGATATTAAACTCTGGTCCAGCGCCAGTCGGAATGCCGTGTGCAGTTCTGGATGCCCGTTAGTGGTGGAAAGTGTGTTGACTAACTGCCTCACAACTGGTATGAGGGCACTGAGCAAAAGGTTGTGGGCACAGCCCAGGACGTCACAGCCAAAACTCTTCCCAGCACCAACAAAATTTCTGTGGAACGCTGCCGTTGGAGAGCAGTAGCGATCATCAAGGATCCACACCACCCAGCACACGCTCTGTTCTCGCTGCTGCACAAGACTCGCACCAGCAGGTTCAGGAACAGCTGCCTCCCCTCCACCAGCAGACTCCTCAACGACAAACTCAATCAGAGACTCGTTTAGGATCTCTCACAATTATGTATTACTAAATATTTATTTTTCTGTATTTGCACAGTTTGTTTACATTTATTTCTTCTTCCATACAGTTTACAATTACTGATAATCTCAGGGTTATATGTGATGTCATCTATGTATTCTGACAATAGATCTGAACTTTGAACTTTTTGATTTTTGAATACTTGAGGTAGGTTCTGGAAGCTTCATTGAGATCCACCCTCATATTCCATTCTTAATTCTCCCACCACCTCCTTCCCCTCCTCCCCACCATGGTCTCTCCCTCACCTCTCCACCTCAGCTTTTAGCCCCTCCCCAGCTTCTTCCATCAAAGTCAACAAGAAAGCAAAAGAGAAGGAAAAATTACTGGGAAGTAGAGGATTGAGAAGTTTTTAAAAACTGACAAAAGACAACTAAAAATCTCACAAGGAGGGAAAAGATGAAATATGAAAATAGGCAAGCAATTAATACCAAAGAGGATAGAAATAGCTATTTCAAGTATATAAAGAATAAAAGAGAGGCGAGAGTAGGACCACTAGAAAATGACGCTGGAGAAAAATTAATGGGAGACAAGGAGATGGCAGAGGAACTAAATGCGTATTTTGCATCAGTCTTCATTGTCGAAGACACGAGCAGCCTACCTGATGTTGAAGGGTATTAGGGAAGGGAAAATGGACTCAGAAAGCTGAATGGTGGCTGTCTTCCGTACCAGATGGATTGTACCCTTGGATCCTAAAAGAAGTAGCGGTAGAGATTGTGGAAGTATCTATCAGGAATCATTTGATTCTGGCATGGTCCCAGAGGACTGGAAAATCACAAATGTCACCCACTATTCAAGTAGGGAGGGAGGTTATGATATCGATTAATACTGTATATGTATTGATCCGAATGAAAAATAAAACTTAAAAAAAAGAGGGAGGTAGTAGAAAGGGAATTAGTTGTTGGAAAGATGTGACTATGGAGTACTTAGAGACAAATGACCAGATAGGCCAAAGCCAGCATGGCTTTGTTAAGGGAAAATCTGACTTGACAAACCTTTTGGAATTCTTTGAGGAGATGAAAGTAGGCTGGATATGGGAGATGCAGTGGATGTTGTGTATTTGGATTTTCAAAAGGCACTTGGCAAGGTGCCACACATGAGGCTACTTAACAAGAGCCCATGTTATAACAGGAAACATACTAGCATGAGTCGAGCTATAGGTGGTTAGCAGGAAGCAGAGAGGTGGAATACAAGAATCATATTCTGGGTTGGTGCTGATGTTCCACAGGGTCAGTTTTGATTATAGAATGAATGGTTTTGTGGACAGCCTGAAGGTAAACTTACATGTTGAGACGGTGATGAAGAAGGCAAATGCAAAGCTGGAATTCAAGAGGAATAGAATATAAGAGCAGGGATGTGATGTTGAGGCTTTATAAGGCCCTGGTGAGACCTCACATGGAGGATTGTGAGCAGTTTTGGCCTCTTCATTTAAGAAAGCATGTGGTGACATTGGAGAGGGTTCAGAGGAGGTTCACAAATATGATTCCAGGAATGAAAGGGTTGTCATATGAGCAGCGTTTGATGGCTCTTGCTTGTACTCATTGAATTTAGCAGAATGAAGGGGGGGTGGGGGGGAAATCCATTGAAATATTTCGAATGTTGATAGAGTCAATGCAGAAAGATTGTTTCCCATGGTGGGAGAGTCTAAGATAGGAGGGCACAACTTCAGGATTAAAGGGCATCCACTTAGAACAGACATGTGGAGGAATTTCTTTAGCCAGAGGGTGGTAAATCAATGGAATTTGTTGCTACAGGCAATTATGGAAACCAGATCATTGGGTATATTTAAGGTAGAGATTGAAAGGTTCTTGTTTTTTCAAGGCAATGGTTATGGGGAGAAGGCCAGACAAGGGGGCTGAGTGACAAAATGGATCAGCTCATGAATGAATGAGAAGGCAGATTCAAAGGGCTGAATGGTCTATTTATGCTCCTATGTCTTATAGTCTTATCCCTTGATATACTTGGCATCAAGCCTTCCCACTTTAGTTTTGACAAAGGATCCCAACATGATGCAGTAAGTGAACATCTCTCTCCACGGATGCTGCCTGATCTGTTGAGTCTCTCCAGCTTCTCATTGTTTCCTATCCATGTACCTGTCTGAATAGCTTTGAAATGTAATGATTGTCTCCACTTCTACCACTTTCTCTGGCAGCTCATTTCATACCCCCACTGCACTAAGAAAGTGCCACTCAGCTCACCCTCTCATCTTAAACCTTTACCTGAACCCTATGTCCTATAGTTTGAGTTGAATGAAAACTCAACTGAGAACAGGACTTATGACTGGTAACTTCTTCTGCCCCCAAAATAAGGGGTAGCATTGTTAGCGCAAGTGGTCAGCACAGCTCCATAACAGTGCCATGGACTGAAATTCAAATCCAGCACCGTCTGTAAGGAGTTTGTACATTCTCCCTGTGTCTGCATGAGTTTCCTTTGGGAGCTACAGTTTCTTTCCACCCTTCCAAAACTTGTTAATTGGGGTGTTTGGGTGACACGGGCTCGTGTGCTAGAAGGACCCATTACTGTGCTGGATGTCTAAATTTAAATTCTAAAAAATGGTTTGACCACTTGGAAAATTATCAAAATCGCTGGAAACATGGGGAAGCAGCTGAGACAGCATCTGCCAAGAGAGAAATTGACAACGTTTCAACAGAAGGAATGTGGGCTCACTCCGACAGCTAGCTATATCCAGAAATTTGTTTTACTTTCAGGTTTCTTGCATCAGCCTTTTATTTAAACTTTTATGCAGAAGGATCTTGGGGTCTAGGTCCATAAATTCCTCAAGGTTTCAACACAAGTTGATAGGATGCTTTAGAAGTCTTATGGTTGGCTGGCCTTAGTTGGTGGATTGAGTTCAAAAATCATGTTGCAGCTCTATAAGGATGTCGTGGTTGCGTACTTAACTTTGTCAGGAGGAGGAGAGTGAGTTTATTCTTTCTTTGTTGGTAAGTTGTGTTAAATCAGTGCTGTTACAAGATTCTGGTTAGATCACATTTCAGATTTATTGTCAGAGTACATTCATGACGTCACATACAACCCTGAGACTCTTCCTCCTGCGGGCCAGGCAGAATAACCACTAATTGGTAGTGCAAAAAAAAATACTGGACACAACATACACATGTAAACAAATAAAGAACTGTAAAGAGATAACGAATGTAAACAAACTGACTGTACAATACAGAGAGAATTTTAAAATTCATTATAGTCCATAAGTGAGAGTCCTTAAATGAGTCCCTGATTGAGTTTATCGTTGAGGAGTCTGATGGCGGAGGGGGAGCAGCTGTTCCAGAACGTGGTGGTGCGAGTCTTGTGGCACCGACACCTCTTTCCTGGTGGCAGCACCGAGAAAAGAGGGTGTTCAGTTCTGGTCACATCATTACAGGAAAGATGAGGAAGCTTTGGCAAGGATGCAGAAGAAATTTACTGGAATTTGCCTGGATTGGAGAAGATGTCTTATGAAGCAAGGGTCACAGAGCCAGGGAATTTTTTTCCTTTGGGGTAACAGAGGTTAAGAGATGACTTAACAGAGACATAGAAAATTCAGTATCTTTTTTCCCAGGGCAGCAATGGACAGTACCACTGAACAACAGCAGGCGGTTAAAAAGGCAAATGGTATGTTGGCCTTCATATCAAGAGGGTTTGAGTCTAGGAACAAGGATACCTTACTGCAGCTGTACAGGGCCTTGGTGAGACCCCACCTGGAGTATTGTATGCAGTTTTGGTCACCTTATCTAAGGAAGGATGTTCTTGCAATGGAGGGAGTGCAGAGGCGATTCACCAGGCTGATACCTGGAATGGCAGGAATTACTTAGGAGGAAAGATTGCGGGCAAATTGGGATTGTACTCACTGGAGTTTAGAAGATTGAGAGGGGATCTCATAGAGACATATAAAATTCTGGCAGGACTGGACAGAATGGATGCAGATGGGATGTTTCCAGTGATGGGAAAATGCAGAACCCGGGGCCATGGTTTGAGGATAATAGGCAAACCATTTAGGACCGAGATGAGGAGGAATTTCTTGACCCAGAGGGTGGTGAATCTGTGGAATTCATTGCCACAGAGGGCAGTAGAGGCAGGTTCATTAAATCTATTTAAGAGGGAATTAGATCTATTTCTTCAGTATAAGGGTATTAAAGGTTACGGAGAGAAGGCGGGGACGGGGTACTGAACTTTAAGATCAGCCATGATTTCGTTGAATGGCGGAGCAGGCTCGAAGGGTCGAATGACCTACTCCTGCTCCTATCTTCTATGTTTCTATGTTTCTAATTGTTTGAGGTGAGCAGAGGCACATTTAGGGGAGACATTAGAAGTAAGTTTTTTTTACAGAGAGGAGAGGGTGTCTGGAATGCATTACTGGGATGGTGGTGGAAGCTGGTGCAACAGGGACATTTAAAAGACTCTTAGACAGGCACATGGATGTCTGAAAAATAGAGGGTTATGGGTGTGAGGGAGGGAAGTGTTAAATTATTCAGAAGGTTGACAGAGGTTGGCACAAGATCAGAGTCTGAAGAACCTGTACTGTGCTGGAATGTTCCATGTTCAAATTTAATGTGACATATTATGATCAAAGTGTGTGATATACAACCTTAGTTGATGATGTGTGAACAAGCAGAAACTTACTGAGACACCTGGGGAACATATAGTGCCCAGTTGCACATCTGTCACATTGACGGCCGATAACGTTTGGCCGACAGGGACATTGTCCTCCAAATTGAAGGCAGTCAGGGCTGCTGGAACCTTCCGCATTACATTGGCAGGGCTGAGCACCATCATTATAGAAAGCCACAAGAGACCTGGCAGAATCCAGACAGAACTTGGATGATGTCACTGGACTGCAGAGGGAAGAGTGTAGAATTAACACTGGGAAGACTGGAGACTTAATCCTGCTGCATCTGCCAATGTTCCTGGTCATCAAACCCATCACAATCCCATCACCCCACCACTCCCATCACCCCACCACTCCCATCATCCCATACAATCCCATCATCCCACCACTCCCATCACCCCACCACTCCCATCATCCCACCACTCCCATCATCCCACCACTCCCATCACCCCACCACTCCCATCATCCCATACAATCCCATCATCCCACCACTCCCATCACCCCACCACTCCCATCATCCCATACAATCCCATCATCCCACCACTCCCATCATCCCACCACTCCCATCATCCCACCACTCCCATCATCCCACCACTCCCATCATCCCATCATCTCACCACTCCCATCATCCCAACACTCCCATCATCCCATCACTCCCATCATCTCACCACTCCCATCATCCCACCACTCTCATCATCCCATCTCTCCCATCATCTCACCACTCCCATCATCCCAACACTCCCATCATCCCACCACTCCCATCATCCCACCACTCCCATCATCCCATCACAATCCCATCATCCCACCACTCCCATCATCTCACCACTCCCATCATCCCACCACTCCCATCATCCCACCACTCCCATCATCTCACCACTCCCATCATCCCACCACTCCCATCATCCCATCATCTCACCACTCCCATCATCCCAACACTCCCATCATCCCATCACTCCCATCATCTCACCACTCCCATCATCCCACCACTCCCATCATCCCATCATCTCACCACTCCCATCATCCCAACACTCCCATCATCCCATCACTCCCATCATCTCACCACTCCCAACATCCCAACACTCCCATCATCCCACCATTCCCATCATCCCACCACTCCCATCATCCCATCACTCCCATCATCTCACCACTCCCATCATCCCACCACTCCCATCATCCCACCACTCCCATCATCCCACCACTCTCATCATCCCATCACTCCCATCATCTCACCACTCCCATCATCCCCACACTCCCATCATCCCACCACTCCCATTATCCCATCACTCCCATCATCTCACCACTCCCATCATCCCAACACTCCCATCATCCCACCACTCCCATCATCCCATCACTCCCATAATCTCACCACTCCCATCATCCCACCATCCCACCACTCCCATCATCCCATCACAATCCCATCATCCCACCACTCCCTTCATCACACCACCCCATCATCACACCCATGTTCCCATCCCCTCATCCCACCCCCTTAATCTCACTCCCCTTAATCCCACCCCATCATCAGACTCCCAACATCTCACTCCCAACATCACACCCCATCATCCCACCCACATTATCCCATCCCAACATCCCACCCCCATCATTGCACCCACATTATCCCACCCCAATATCACACCCCATCATCCCATCCCTCATTCCACCCCATGATTTCCCCAGCCTTTCTCTCCACTTCAACCCCTCCCTGTGGGAGTGACCCCCGCAGCCCCCCTCTCCGTGGAAGTGACTCCACATCGCCTCTCCCCATGGGAATGATCCCTCTCCCCGTGGGAATGACTTCACACCACTCCTTCCGTGTGGGAGTGAGCCCACAATCCCCCCCTCCCTGTAGGTAAGCCCACATCGCACCCTCCCCCCCGTGCGAGTGACCCCACATCCACCCCCCCACTCCCTGTGGGAGTGAGCCCACATTCCCCCACTCCCTGTGGGAATAACTCCACATCCCGCCCCCCCCTCCCGTGAGAGTGACCCCAAACCCCTGTGGAAAGATTTCTTGTGAACTCGGTTTAGATTGGCATTTTCTTGGCCATCAGTTTTGGCTCCCTGGGAAGGCTTTCTCTGAGTTTAATCAATCCAAATTGCTGTGACGAATGGTCATCCACTGTTACTCTCTCTCCACAGATGTTACCTGCTCTGATGAGCATTTAAAACATTTAGATTTTTAGCATCTGCAGTATTTTGTTTTCCACCAATAATGTTAAAGACCTCCAGTTGAGAGTCCCAATTTGTATTTGTTGATGACCAGAGCTGAGCTTGATAGGTGCACAGAGGAAACATAATTCCTTCTGAATATTTAAATTTGCAGCATAACTGGACCATTCAGCCTCTGCACCGGCTGATCTGATGCTAACCACAACTTCCTGATGACCTCCTGTCACCTTCCACCCCTCAATTATCACATTTCAGGTCCAAAATGTGGGCTGTTT
This sequence comes from Narcine bancroftii, assembly GCF_036971445.1. NCBI lineage: Eukaryota > Metazoa > Chordata > Chondrichthyes > Torpediniformes > Narcinidae > Narcine > Narcine bancroftii. Next base: position 371,105,576 of record NC_091470.1, read on the forward strand.
CTCCTTCCACAGTTTCTCCAATGTTTTCTATTTTTGTTTTTGATTTCTAGCATCTGCCATGTATCTAATTTTCAAGAATCTATCTTCCTCTGTCACAATAATGTTCAGGCTCTGAGCTCACTGTCCTTGCAAGGAAGACTTGCAAGAAAACAATTTCCCCTCGTCTATGTTCAAAATGGGTAGCCCCCTGCTTCTAAACATTGACCAACGGTTTCTCTATTCCGATTCCTCTTGATGTGTGAGCACTGGTGCTTCTACTGAGGGAAGAGTCTCGTCAGAACTATTACTGGAAACCCTCGTGGCTTTGAACACCTCTTGATCCTGTTCCCAGGAGAACAACTCAGTTCCCACCACCCTCCTGGCACCATTACCCTCTCCCAGATTTTCATATCTGCCAGTCTCATCAGGGCCTTATGGTCCCCTTGGGGGCCACAGCACATTTAAGTAACAGTCTTGTTTTCTTTACTCTTCACGAACATCAATTAAAAAAAATATTTTCATGTAGTCAGTGGGAGAGAAGTACAGAAGAAACCAAAATCTGACTGCTTCACAGGGAAGGGAAGCAGAATCCTGGGGTGGGGGGGGGGGGGGCAGGGGGCATAGCCAAGAAAAGGTTGAGAATGACTGCCTTACTGTAGAGTGCATCGAAAGATCCAAAGACTTGTTGATCCAAACCAAGGCTTTTATTAACTAAAAGACTGGAGCAGATCACAAGGAGGTCGACCAGTCCAGAATGACCTGGTCTGGCTAGAAGAAATCCTTTAAGACCTGCCAGTAGGTGGCAAAGCTTTTATTAACTAAAAGACTGGAGCATATCACAAGTAGGTCGACCAGTCCAGAATGACCTGGTCTGGCTAGAAGAAATCCTTTAAGACCTGCCAGTAGGTGGCAAAGCTTTTATTAACTAAAAGACTGGAGCATATCACAAGTAGGTCGACCAGTCCAGAATGACCTGGTCTGGCTAGGAGCAATACTTGAAGACCTGCCAGTAGCTGTGGCTACACTCTCAGCCAATCACAGTCATCCTACACGACCATCTGTACATAGATGGTGACAGAATCTGTATTATCACATGTACACTGACTGCTGTTCTCCCATTCTCTCTCCCAGAATGTCCAACGTTTCTACAGTAAACCCATGGCCACTCACCAGAATCAGGGACACGAGAGCTTCCATCCCAATTATGATCGACCCAGATGCATTGAATTGCAAATGATCTAGACCTCATCTGGTGAAAGAGATGCACGAATGAGTTGTACTCACTCAATCTGAAAGCTGTTTCCACCACAGGCAGTGATGAAGTCAAATGATTTATCCAGGGGCTTCTCATTTTGTAAGTCTGCATGGTAACTCTCCAAAGGAATAATTAAGATGTATTCCTGTAAAAGTAAATTGTTTTGAACCCATGAATAGTTGATACATAGACCAGCACGGACTAGGAGCAGGAACGGTGATGCAACCTCAAGCCCGCACAGAACTCCATCCTTCTGCCACTGATGCACACGCTGGCCTCAAATTGGTTGATTTCAATTTTATCCAAAGATCTAACTACTGTACCATAAGACCATGAGACATAGGAGCAGAAATAGACTATTCAGCCCATCGAATCTGCCCCACCATCCACAGTCAGAGTTCTGCAGCCAAGAAACAGATCTTTCAGACCAACTTGTCCGTGCTGACTAAGGTTGTCCCAACCGTCTGCTTTCAACACATATCCCTTAACTTTCCTGTCCAGGCACACATCAAAATATCTTTCAAGTGTTACTATTTGTCCCAATCTCTATCACTTCCTTGTTCCACACACCCACCACCCTCTATGTGAAGAAGGTGTCCCTCAGGTCCCTTGTAAATCTTTGGGGCGGCAGGGTTAGCGTAGCGGTTAGCACGACACTACTGCAGCGCCATCAATCCGGGTTTGGATCTGACGCTGTTTATAAGGAGTTTCTACGTTCTCCCCATGTCTGCGTGGGTTTTCCCTGGGTGCTCCAGTTACCTCCCACCCTCCAGAAACATAAAGGTTTGTAGGTAACTTTGGGTGTAATGGGCCATGCCAGGTGTAAATGGCCGGAATTGGATAAAAAATTTTAAATTTAAGATAAAACTTTATTTGTAAACTAATCCACGTGCAGAGTGTGTATTACCTAGGTTTCAGCCTCAACTTCCAGGGAACATTTCTGTTATTGTTTCCAGAATTTAAAATGATTCAACACTTGAGTTCTTCTCTCAGGGTTGCTGGCAACACTGAGAGCACCCTGCTTTCAACAAATTCTTTCCCTTTCACCATAAATCTAGGGCCCATCGTTTTACGCTACCCTATCCAGAGGACAAAGACTGTGAGCTTACCAATATCCCTCAATAAACCTCCATAAAGTTCCCCTCGGCCTCCTGTTCATCATGAACAATATCCCAGCCTCCCATTAGACTGCAAACCTCTAGTCCCAGTAACAGCCCCAAGGTAACACATCAATGAAGGCACTGTTGGTATCAGGCTAGAACTTACCACCCAAAGTGCTTTGTCTTTTGGAGCAGTAAGGGTTAAAGATACTTCCAGACTGTTGAAATCCAACTCCAGACTCTTTCCAGAAACAACCTGGGTGCGGCATCCGAAACCATGAGGGCAGAAGAAAGCAGCAAGGGAACCTGGAAATGAAGCAAATGTTTTATCTGGGCTTTCCCGGTCATCTGGCTACATCGTTACTCCGTCTCCTCCCCTCCCCACCCCTTGTCCAGCATGGAGATGTGCCGCAGAAACCCAGCAGGTCACGCAGCATTTGCAGGATGAAATAGGCAGCTGCCATTTCGGGCCTGGGGTCTTTGTCAGGAGTGGTGAAAATCAGACAGACGTCTGAATGAAAAGGTGGAGAGAGGGGAGATGGGGAGCATGGAACATTCCAGCATTGTGCAGACCATTCGGTCCACATTATTGTGCTAGCCCTATGCAAACCCACTCCATAATAATCTAATTCTTCCCAACCTCACCCACCTAACCCTCAATTTTTCTCACAAAAATAGAGGCAGGGGAGGTTCACGGGATAACAAGTTCATGGACGGATAGAGGTGGGAGGTTAGAAGAGAAATAACCTGAGAAGTGATGGGGAGCTCTCTGAATGGAGAGGGAAGAAAAGGGTCTGGGGAGCTGGAGGAGGAAGATAGACTGAGGGGAGGGGTTGAATGAAAATTGCAGGTCAATGTTAATGCCATCTGGTTGAAGACCACAGTGACAGAATATAAAGTGTTGCCTCATCCCCACTAATGTCTGTGCCCACAAAAAATTCATCTGTTTAATTCCTTCTGTTGCAGATTGCATGCAGTGGTGGGGGAGGGGGGGATGCTTTAAAACATCAGCCCAATGCTAATCAGAGTTGTTCAGGGCTCAGAGTTCTAAGCCCCTTCACCCAATTTGCCCATGGCCACTAGGACCAGCCCATTTGTCTGATTTCACACCATATCTATAGAATCATAGAACATTACATTACAGAAACAGGGCCTTTGGGCCTTCTAATCTGTGCCAATCAATTTTTATTTGCCTAGTCCCATTGACCTGCACCCAGTCCATAGCTCCCATCCATGTGTGGGCCCCAATTCTTCTTAAATGTTAAAATTGAGCCTGCATTCACCACCTCAGCTGGCAGCTCATTCCACACTCCCACCATTCTCTCTGTGAAGAAGTCCCCCTCATGTTCCTCCTAAACCTTTTCCTTTTCACTCTTAACCATATCCTCTGGTTTGTATCTCACCTACCCTCAGTAGAAAAAGCCTACTTGCAGTTACCCTGCATAACTTTTGTATACCTCTAACAAATCTCCCCTCATTCTTCTACGCTCCAGGAAATAAAGTCCTAACTTGTTTAACCTTTCCCTGTAACTCCGTTCCTGAAGTTCAGCCAACATCCTAGTAAATCTTCTCTGCAGTCTTTTTATCCTATTGATATCTTCCCTGTAGATCGGTGACCAAAACTACACACAAAACTTCAGATTTGACCTCACCAATGTCTTATATAACTTTACCATAACATCCCAACTCCTATTCTCAATACTTTAATTTAAAGCCATTGTGCCAAAAGCTCTCTTTTCTACCCTATCCACCTGTGATGCTGCTTTTAGGGAATTATATGTCTGTATTCCCAGATCCCTCTGTTCTACTGCACTCCTCAGTGCCCGACCATTCACCATGCATGTCCTTTCTTGGTTTGTCCTTCCAAAATGCAAAACCTCCCACTTGTCTGCATTACAGGGTGGCACGGTTAGTGGTAGCGGTAGCATGACATTATTCTTTGGCTTGGCTTCGCGGACGAAGATTTATGGAGGGGGTAAAAGTCCACGTCAGCTGCAGGCTCGTTTGTGGCTGACAAGTCCGATGCGGGACAGGCAGACACGGTTGCAGCGGCTGCAGGGGAAAATTGGTTGGTTGGGGTTGGGTGTTGGGTTTTTCCTCCTTTGCCTTTTGTCAGTGAGGTGGGCTCTGCGGTCTTCTTCAAAGGAGGTTGCTGCCCGCCAAACTGTGAGGCGCCAAGATGCACGGTTTGAGGCGAGATCAGCCCACTGGCGGTGGTCAATGTGGCAGGCACCAAGAGATTTCTTTAGGCAGTCCTTGTACCTCTTCTTTGGTGCACTTCTGTCACGGTGGCCAGTGGAGAGCTCGCCATATAACACGATCTTGGGAAGGCGATGGTCCTCCATTCTGGAGACGTGACCCACCCAGCGCAGCTGGATCTTCAGCAGCGTGGACTCGATGCTGTCGACCTCTGCCATCTCGAGTACTTCGACGTTAGGGATGAAAGCGCTCCAATGGATGTTGAGGATGGAGCGGAGACAACGCTGGTGGAAGCGTTCTAGGAGCCGTAGGTGATGCCGGTAGAGGACCCATGATTCGGAGCCGAACAGGAGTGTGGGTATGACAACGGCTCTGTATACGCTTATCTTTGTGAGGTTTTTCAGTTGGTTGTTTATTGCAGCGCCAGTAACCCAGGTTTGAATCCGCCACTGTCTGTCAGGAGTTTGATCGTTCTCACTGGGTGCTCTGGCAAGGGCTTGTGGGTTGGATGGGTCTGTAATCATTCTGTATGTCTAAATTTTAAAAAACTATGAGGCCACTGTGCTCAGTAGTTCTGCTCATTCCCACTTGCATTCTGGATGTACTGAGGACTCCTTCCTGAGGGTGGCTGTAGAGAGATACACACAACTGCGCTGAACTGTTGGTTAACTCACCTTTGTCGGGGCCAGCTCCATTCACAGTCACTTCCACTGCAAAGGTTGGGAACAAAGGTTGAAAGAAGTGTACCAGCACAACATATTTGCCTGCAATTGGCACTCTTGCGCTGAAGGTAACCCGATTCTGTGAAACAAAATAAAAATTGTGTTTTAAAGACAAAGTTTCTCAGGTTGCTGGGATCGTGTGATCGCTTTGAATTGAGGCAACACTTTGCAAACTCTAATCATGGGTACAATCCTGAACATAGAACGTTCCAGCACAGTTCAGGGCATTCACCCCACGATGTGGTGCCAACCCACCCCTCAAATTTTTAACCCTTCCCTCCCTCTTTTTCTGAGGAGATAAAATGTGCAAGTCATTGTTTCATGAACACAAAATGCAGACCAATACCTGTAGCACAACCAATGTGTTATCATTGCCTCTGCTTTTTGTGGGATTTTTATGCCCAAGTTGGCTGTTTATTATCTGTTTTATTGACCCGCTTACCAAAGTACAGGACAACAATGGGACTGCACTTCCAAAATGTTCAATGACTTCGGGTTCTGAAAATGATGCAGGTTCCTGGGGTCAGCAGACAGGCGCAGGGCACCAGAGGGAATAAACCACCCCCTCTCCTTTTCTGAGGGGGAGAACCCTGGGAGAGGACCCCACAGGTAAGGTGAACACGACAGCAAGGGATTCAGCAGCTGAAGGACCCACACCAGGCTGCAGGTTGCTGGAGACCAGGTCAAGGGAACCACGTGTTGGGACTGGGGTCCGAGGGTGGCGATGGTGAGCAGGGCTCCTGAAGGGCCTTGCAGGCTGACAGCTCTCAGGTTGTATTGGGGAGTTGGAACAGGGAGATCGGGGTCACCTTTGGAACAAGAAGGGGGCTGGGTGGTTGCAGAGGCGGTGGGAGCACTGGAGGTGAATCCACGGACACTCAGTGACTCTGAAGGATCTCTCCTTTGCTTCACTTTCTCCTGTTGGTGGGGGTGCCGGGCTAGCGGTTCTCCTGTTGGTGGGGGTGCCGGGCTAGCGGTTCTCCTGTTGGTGGGGGTGCCGGGCTAGCGGTTCTCCTGTTGGTGTGGGTGCCGGGCTAGCGGTTCTCCTGTTGGTGGGGGTGCCGGGCTAGCGGTTCTCCTGTTGGTGGGGGTGCCGGGCTAGCGGCACCTATTTGTCTTCTATGGCAAGCAAAAGTGTGTGTGGGTTTGTGACAATAAGGGAACCTTGAATATTGGGACTTCTTTCAATGTTATTGTTTTGTGTAAATGTTTCTCTCTATGGGCTAGGGTGTTTGATTAGGTTTAGCCCTGACCATTGCTTCAGTGGTGAAAGTTCAAATCCCAACTTTGCTCTTTGGGGTTTCAGACTGGGCTATTAAATGTGAGGGTTATGAATTCAGCCAGCGCCATCATGGGCATCAGTCTTGACTACATTAAGGACATCTACAAGAGGCAGTGCCTCATGAAAGAAGCCTCTATCCTCAACAGGGGCAGCGTCAGACAAGCCTAATCAGGAGTCATTAGGGTAACTGCAGTGTGGGAGGAAGGCACAAACTGGCGTTCAAAAACTCACCCAGCGAAGGGGGGGGCGGGGGTGGTGCCTACCTACCTACCATGAACCTCCTCTGTGCACCACCACTGTCACACTTCCCCCTTCCTCTGTTGTAACAGGTAAACGCACTGCTTATATCGCATGGAGACTAGTGACACTAGTGCTGCGGGTGGGGGGCTCACAATATCTCATTTGGGGGGGCAATGCCCTCTTCTGACTGCTACCATAAGGAAGGAGGGAGAGAAGCCTGAAGATGAACATCCAGCTTCTTCCCCTCCACCATCAGACTTCTGAATGGACAATGAAGCACAAACACAGCCTCACTTTCTCTCTTTATAGATTAAATTAATTTTTTTAGAAATACAGCACAGTCACAGGCTGTTTTGGCTCTCAAGCCAGTGCCGCCCCCCAGTGTGTTTTGAAGGGTGGGAGGAAACCAGCCCACACGGAGGGAACTCACAAAGACACAGGGAGAACGTACAAGCTCCTTACAGACATCGCTACACCAACCTTGCAGCTCAATTAATTTTTTTTTAATCTTGTATTTTGAGATTTGTAACTTATAATCATTTTGCACCTTGTTTCTGCTGCTGGATGACAACAAATTTTGTGACACATGTTCATGACAATAAATTCTGATTCTGATTCTAAACCCAGAGTAAATAGCCAGTCTCGTACAACATTACAACACAGTATAGGCCCTTCATCCCACCATGTTGTGCTGGCCTATGGAAACCTACTCCACAACAATCTGTCCCTTGCCTCCCTCACACCCATAGCCCTCTATTTTTCTGACATCTGTGTGCCTGCCTAAGAGTCTTTTAAATGTCTCCATTGTTCCAGCCTCTACCACCACCCCTGGCAATCTACTCCAGGCACCCACTATTCTGTACAAAAATACATACCCCTGACATTTCCCCTAAACTTTCCTCCCCTCACCTTGAATAGATGTCCTCTGGTATTCGCTACACCCTGGGGAAAAGATGCTGACTGTCCATCCTATCTGTGCCTCTCATAATCTTGTAGGCCTCAAATGAAAGTCACCTTTCATTCTTCTTTGCTCCAAAGAGAAAAACCCAAGCTCTGTAATTTTGCCTCATAAGACATGTTCTCCAATCCAGGAAACATCCTGGTAAATCTCCTCTACACTCTCTCCATGGTATCCACATCCATCCTCTAATGAGGTGTCAGTCGGAGTAGGTTGCATATCAAGATTGGGACATTTGGTTCAATGTGCTACATTTAACCAGTCTTGATAATAGATCTCAACCCAAAATGTTGAATATCCTTTTAGATGCTGCCCAACCCACGGAGTCCCTCCAGCAGACTGTGTTTACCCTCAGATTCCAACGTCTTCAGTCTCTTGCGTGTCAGGTCTCATTATTAATTGCCTTGAAGTTACCGGATGGTTTGCTATGGTCCCTGACTCCGAGACAACAAACTCAATCAGAGACCCATTTTTGACTTTGCCCATTATTTATTATTGAATATTTATTTTCTGTATTGCAGTCAGTTTGTTTAGACTCTTTCTTTGATTCCTGTTCTCACTTCTGTATACCTATTTTTTCTTGAGTACAGTTTTTTGCACTACCAATGGGTAGAAATTCTGCCTGGGCCACAGGAAAAAGAATCTCAGGGTTGTATATTTTGTCATGTATGTACTCTGACAATAAATCTGAACTTTCAACTCTGAACTTTGATTAATCTGAACTTTAAGGGGAGAAGGCCTGGCCTTCTTGCCCACTCTGGCCCCTCAAGGTGACACTAGGTTCCACCATCTTTGGGAAGGAAGTTGCAAGACCTCTGGTGAGCAGATAAAATAAAAGCAAACTGTAGGTTACCTGTGGTGATTGCAATAGGATAATGTCTCCAGGTTGTACCATGGTAGGAGGGTGCTGGGATAAGACCAGAGGATCACTCGCAAAGTTCGGTTGCAGGGGTTCGCTGGTAGTTGAAAGATACCCTTGCATCAACTTCACTGTTGACACTGGTACCTCATACTTCGATGCAACACACGAACTGTTGAAAATTGCAAAATAAAGTCAGCGCTGTTTATTAGAACATAAAATGCAAGTTCAGTGCAAGAAATATGCTGGAGGTCACACAAGCAACACAGTGTCCATAGGAATGTAAAAGGCAATCAACCTTCCAAGCCTGAGCCTTTCTCAGGAAAGATGACATTTGTCGAAGGTTTCAGGCCAGAAACGTCGACTGCCTTTTACTCTCTATGGACACTGCACGACCTGCTGAGTTTCTCCAGAATGTTTGTGTGCTATGGCAGATTTTCTTGTTTACCACCATAAAATACAAGTTTACTGTCACATGTGCCAAGATGCCGTGACAGAGGTTGCGTTTGTGTGCAGACCCATAGTCAGCAAGTACAAGTAGAGCAGAGTTACGGAGAAAAATCAATTGCGATGAAGCAAGGGCAACAGAATTTCTTGTTTTGGGGTTCATTCAGGAGTCTTTGAATCTGAGGGTGCATAATCTCAAATTCATGAATCTTCTTCCTAATGGGACTGGGATGGTGAAGAGAATGTGGCCGGGGTGCAATGGGTCTTTTAATGTACTGGGTGCTTTTCCAAGGCAGTGGGAGTTATAGATGGAGCTGATGGAGGGGAGGATGTGTGATGGGAGTTGATGGAGGGGAGCGTAGAGCTCGTCGAAAGAACCAAAGACTTGTTGATCCAAACCAAGGCTTTTATTAGCAAAAGACAGGAGCTCTTCACAGGTGGCCGACCAGTCCGGAATGATCCGACCTGGCTAGGGACACAACCCTTTAAGGCCCAGACAGTAGGCGTGGCTTAGCTCTCAGCCAATCGCTGTAAGCACAGTCTAGATACTGTAACTATATACACTATATACATTGGTGATAGATCTGTACTATCACAGGGAGGGAGTGTATGATGCGAGTTGATGGAGGGGAGGGAGTGTGTATGATGGAGTTGATGGAGGGGATGGTGGTATGTGGGATGATATGAGCCACATTCGCAACCCTCTGCAGTTTCTTGTGGTCTTGGCGAAGCAGTTCCCATCCCATGCAGTGATGCACCCTGACAGGATGGCTCTGAGAACATAAGGGACAGGAACAGGAGTCAGTCATTCAGCCTGTCGAGCCTGCTCTGCCATTCAATAAGATCACAGCTGATTTGTCTGTGGATTCAGCTTCACTTACCTGCCCATTCCCCATAAACTTCTAATCTTCATCAATCTACCGATCTGTCATTAACTATATTGAATTTATTTTATTTATTTACAGCACGGTTTTGAGGCAGCCTCTACTGCTACCTTGGCAGAGAATTCCACAGATTCAGCACTCTCTAGGAGAAGGAGTTCCTCCCTCATGCCCATCTTAAATCTACTCTCTCAAATCTTGAGGCTATGTTTCACTAGTTCTAGTTCACCTGCCAGTGGAAACAACCTTCCTGCTTCGATCTTATCTTTTCCTTTCATAATTTAATATTTCAATAAGACTTCCCCCCCACCCCCCCATACACCTCATTCATCCATCGATGAAAGCATTGGCCATACTGAGATTTGAATTTTACACTTAACAATGTGGTGAAGGCAGTGCCTGTGTGGTGCAGAGGGCAAGGCCAGTGCAAGGAACACAGAAGGAAATGCTGGTGCGGTGAACAGAGAGGGCAATGCCAGTGCAGTGAACACAGAGGGAAGTGCCAATGTGATGAACATAGAGGACAGTGCCAGTATGGTGAACACAGAGGCAATGCTTGTGCATTGAACACAGTGTGGTTGTCAGAGAGGGCAATGTCAGTGAACATAGAGGCAGTCCCAGAGCAGTAAACACAGAGAGGAGTGCCAGTGTGGTGAAAACTGAGAGGGTGGTGCCAGTGGAGTGCGCAATCCCAGAATTGTGACCACAGTGTGGTGAAGGCAGAGGGAAGTGCCAGTGCTGTGAACACTGAGGGGCAGTGCCAATGAACTGAACGCAGAGGACAATGACAGTATGGTGAACACTGCAACGTGCCAGCAGAGAATGTTTATCTACTGGAATCCTGCCAGACCCCTGTGGCCTCATTCAAAATTCTATCAATCCTTCAGTGTTTATACTTGCATTCACCTGCCTGACAATGTAAGCCATTTATTTTGGAATAAACTGAATAAACAATACTATCTAAAATCAATGCATAAATGCCAGCTACAATCACACTTCTGTTCCCTATCACAGGATTGCCATCTCAACAAGAAATGAAAACATTCCAACCACATCTACTCAAAGGACGCCCAAAGTAAACTTCAATATTTTGTAGAATAATTGGTAGGCTTACATCGTTAGCTGTTGGATCCCATTGACCCAATGCCTCACTGGAAATAGATTTTACAGGTTTTTTCCCCCAGAAAAACTTCTTCAGATTTTAGTTGTTCACTGAATGTGGATATTGCCAGTCATTTTTCTCCACCCCTAATCACCCATCCAATTGAGAGACAACAGCACTCTGGCTCAATGGTACAAAGAATGGTGCTGCTGCCTTGCAATTCCAGTGACCCAGGTTCGATCCTGACGTCCAGCACTGTCTGTGTGGAGTATGCACGTTCTCAGTGTCCAGCTAGGTTTCCCCCAGGCTCTCTGGTGTCCCTGCCCACCCCGCCACATCCCCAAGACGTGCAGGATAGTGAGTTAATTTGCCACTCTAAATTGCCTCCTTGAAGGCAAGTGGCTGGTAGAATTTTTGGGGAAGAAGGTTATGTGGAATTTTACTGAGGGAAGGGCAAGGTTCCATGGGCTAATAGTGATCATGGATTGAACGGGTTCCTATTATGTAAGGAAATATAGAATATGAATGTATTGTTTTTTGCAGTTTCTCGGTGCCCCTTTAGTTGAGCATTTGGGAGGTACGTTTTAAACCCAGATCTCCTGAATCAGAGAACACAGAATGTCGAACAGGGGTCTGTGCTGACGATCCAAACTAATTCCTTCTGGCTGCAGATGATCTGTATTCCTCTGTTCCCCATCTCTAGAGGCTCCTCATCCTTCCTGTGATGTGGTGACCAGAATTGGAAACAAGCCCTTCAGCTCAATTTATCAATGCTAACCAAATTGTCTGCTTGAGCTAGCTCCATTTGCCTGCATTCGGCTTGTGTCCCGTTCAACTATTCCCATCCACATACCTGTCTGAATGTGTTTTAAATGTTATAACAGCCCCCACCTCTGGCAATTCCATATACCCACCACCCTCTGTGTGAAGAAGGTGCCCTTTAGTATCCTTTTAAATCTATCCTCTCTCATCTTAAACCAATGCCCTCAAGTTTTAAACTCCCCTCACCTGGGAAAAAGAATGTGACCACCCATCTTCTCTATTTAAATTTATTTTTAAATTGAAATGTCGGCATACAGCACAGTGACAGGTCCTTCTGACCCACAAGCCCATGCCACCCAATTGATCTACAACCCGATAGGCTTTGAATGGTGGGAGGAAACTCGAGCCCCCAGAGGGAACTTACACAGACACAGGGAGAACACACAAACTTCTTACAGACAACGTGGGATTTGAACCCCCGTCCTGATCGTTCTGCTTTTTTTTTTAACTCTTTTCTTTCTTTCTCTATTTATCTTACACCTATCACTCACTTGCCTCCATCTCCCAACTCTGCACTCTCCCGTTCCCTCACCCAGTTCCATCTGTCCTTCACCTTTCACCTCCTGCTCTTGTTCCACCAATCACCTACTGGCTCAAGTCTCACCTCAGCACTCCCCTTCTCCTCTTCAGTCTCGGTGAAGACCATAAGGCATAGGAACAGAAATTGGCCATTCAGCCCATCAAGTCTGGCATGCCATTCAAGCATGAGCTGATCCATCTTCCCACTCAGCCCACTGCCCGGCCTTCTCCGCATGAGCTGTGCTCCCAACTTGAAATGTTGTCTCTTTATTTCCCTCCACAGGTGCTGCCTGACCCACTGAGTTCCTCCAGCAACGTGTTTTGCTCTTGATTCCAGCATCTAATGGCTCTGTTTAAATCAGTGTCCAGTCTTCTCAGGTACATTATGCTGATCCATAAATGGAGGAAAACATCTCACAAACTTCCAGTTCATCATCCTCGGCTGTTCATCTCCCATGGAGGCACAGTTAGTGCAATGGTATTACAGCACCAGAAACTCAGGTATGAATCTGGCGCTGTCCGTGAGGAGTTTGACTATTCTCCCCATGACCTGCGTGGGTTTCCCCCCACCTTCCAAAAACATAAGGGGATGTAGGTTAATTGATGTAATTGGACAGCATTGGTTTCATGAGGCCCGAAGGAACTTGCACTGTTATTGTTAAAATGAGTAGAGCAGGTATTATTTATTGTCGTGGAATAAAACAGAAATGTAATATTACACAAAATTACCTTTAATCTGACATTAGCATTGTCCAGTGCCCCTTATGGTCAGAGAAAGAGAAGCAAAAGAGAAGCCCCCAGAGTCACTGAGTGTCCATGGATTCACCTCCAGCCCCCTTCCATCTCCCAACTCACTGATCCATTGTGCACCCCCTAATCTGGGCTTGTTCTTTCACCTGTGATCTTTCTCTGACCTCATGAACCTTGGGCAGGGAAAGGGTGAGGGGCTAACAAGGAAGGGGCCATTAGTTTCCAGTAGAGCCTGCCCTTTACCTCCTGTTAGTGATGGGTCCATGAATGGCCACACAATGCACCTTGGGCTCCACGTGCTCGATGCAGAATTCACTGACGGGGATTAAGTAAATTCGGTGCTGACCGTGGAAGGGAATAAAGAGAAACAAAGATCAGTCACAAGTCTCAGTGAAACAAATCAACACAATGTTCTGCCCTCAGGATAGTGTCCATATCTATATCTACAGAGTAGATGAAGAAGGTTGTTTCCCATGGTGGGAGAATCTAGGACAAGAGGGCACAATTGAAAGGTGTTTGTTTAGAGCAGAGAGGTATTTCTTTAGCCAGAGGGTGGTAGATCTGTGGAACTTGTTGCCACAGGCATTTTTTGAGTTGGGCATTGGGTGTATTTCAGGCAGGAATTGATAGGTCCTTGATTAGCCAGGGCATCAAAGGTTATGGGGAGAAGGCCAGGCAGTGGAGCTAAGTGGGAGAATGGGTCAGCTTATGGAGAATGGCAGGACAGAGTCGATGGGCTGAATAGCCTATTTCTTCTCCCATGTCTTATGATCTTATTCCAGAGCTTCACACGAGAATAGGATTAGGTCCCTTGGACCGTAAACCCTGACCAAAGGTGACCTGCCCCAGACCTCAACTCCTCTTCTGTGCCAGTTCCTCATTGCCCTCAGCTCCTAGCTCTTTCCAAAAGATGATATGATATAGGGTTAATGGGGGGTCCACGGTTAGCGTGGCAGTTAGCGCAACACTGCTACAGCACCACTGATCGAGATTGGGGTAGGTAGGAAAGGAGTAGATGGTTCGGGTGGTAATCTATGTGTGGAGCTATAGGAGAGGTTAGAACATAAAACCTAGCAGCACAGTACAGGCCCTTCAGGTGATGGACTGGGCGACTGGAAGATGGAAATAACGAGGGCAGCAGGCTGAAGCCAGGGAAGTGCAGGCTACTGGGAAAAATACTGGAAGGGATTTTGAGGGTCAAGATGTATCGGATTTTGAGGGTCAGGATGTATCAGATTTTAAGGGCAGGATAAAACATAGACCATAGATCATTACAGCACAGAACAGGCCGTTCGGCCCTCAATGTTGCGCTGACCCATATATTCCTTAAAAACATACTACACTCTCCCTACCCCATAACCCTCTATTTTTCTTCCATCCTTAAGAGTCTCTTAAATGCCCCTAATGTTCCAACCTCCACCACCATCCCTGGAAAGGCATTCCAGACACCCACAACTCTCTGTGTAAAAAAAAAAACATACCCCTGATGTCTCTCGTAAACTTACTTCTCTTCACTTTGTACATATGTTTTCTGGTGTTTGCTATTCCTGCCCAGGAAAAACCTTCGGCAACCTTCAGCTCCATCCATAACTCCTCCAACCTTTGTGTCATTCGCAAACTTACTGACCCATCCTTCCGCCTCTTCATCCAGGGCATTTATAAAAATCACAAAGAGCAAGGGTCCCAGAACAGATCTCTGCGACACTCCACTAGTCACCGTCCTTTAGGCGGAATACTTTCCTTCCACTACTACTCTCTGCTTTCTTCCTGCAAGCCAATTTTTTATCCACACGGCCAAGGTTCCATTAATCCAATGCCTCATAATTCTCTGGATGAGTCTCTCATGGGGAACCTTGTCAAATGCCTTGCTAAAATCCATGTAGACCACATTTCCCCCCCCCCGCCCCCCCACCACACTCTCATCAATTTATTTTTGTTACCTCCTCAAAAAAACATAATTAGGCTTAAAAGGCAAGACCTTCCCTTCACAAAGCTATGATGACTATCCTTGAGTAGGACTGGACTTCTCCAAATGCTCCTTTAACAACCCTTTCTAATAGTTTGCATATGACAGATGTTAGACTCATTGGTCTATATTACCTTTTTTAAACAAGGAGACTAGATTTGCCATTCTTAATCCTCTGCTCTACCCCAGCTATCTCGTCTCTCACTTCCCACAGCAACCTGGTGTATATCACCTCCGTCCCGAAGAATGATCAATCTTGGTGTTTTTAAGAAAATCCAACACTTCTTCCTTAATCTCCACATTGTCCAGCACACAGGCCTGTTCTATTCCAACCTCACCCTGATCAAGGTCCTTTTCTTTTGTAAATACTGCAGCAAAGTATTCCTTTAGGACTCCCCAACCTCCTCCACCTCCAGCTACACGTTCCCCCCTTTATCCCTTAGCGGCCCCACCCTCATTCTCATCATCCTTCCGTTCTTCACATATGCGTAGGACACCTTAAGCCTTCTCATGCCCCTTTCGAATTCTCCTGTCTTTTCTTAAGCTCCATATACTTCTTATGAGCTCTTACTATTTCCTGCTTCCTATCTAACATAAGCTTCCTTCTTTCTCTTGACTTGTTGCCTCACCTGTATTGTCAGCCACAGTTCCCTTTTCCTTGTCCCGGTGAGATAAACCTATCCTGAACCCTACACAAGTGGTCCCAAAACTTCCTCCACATTACTTCCATGTTTTCATCCTTGAACATCTGTTTCCAATTTACTCTCGTTCGTTCCTACCTCATTCCCTCGTAATTAGACCTTCCCCAGTTACGCACTTTCCCATTTTGTCTGTTTTTATCCTTTTCCATAGCTACATTGAAGCTAAGGGAGATATGGTCACTCTCACCAAAATGCTCCCCCACTGAGAGGTCACCACCTGACCAGGTTCATGACCCACAACCAGATCTAGTATGGGTTCTCCTCTCATACTGTGTCAGGAATCCTTCTTGAACACATCTGACAAATTCTGCCCCATTTATCCCTCTTGCAGTCAGTAGGTGCCAGTCAACATTTGGGAAATTGAAATCACCCATAACTACAACCCTATATTTCCTGCACCATTCCAAGATCTGACTGCTTATCTGCTCCTTGATGCTATTTGGGGGCCTATAGACAACTCCCAGCACAGTGATAGCTTCCTTCCTGTTTCTGACTCCCACCCACACTGACTCAGTGGACACTCCCTCTTCAGCATCCTCCCTTTCTATAGTTGTGATACTATCCCTGACCAGTACAGCTACCACCCCCTTTTCTACCTCCCATCCTATTCCTTTTAAAATGCCTAAACCTTAGTACCTGCTTCCTCCAGCCAAGTTTCTGTAATGGCCATATTGTAGTTCCACATACTGATCCATGATCTAAGTACATCCTCTTAATTCCTGATACTCCTAACATTGAAATAGACACATTTCAACCCCTCTAACTGGCTCCCTTTCTGTTTTGTCCCTGGCCTGTCTTTCCTCACCAACTTAAAGTACATAGCATCAAGCTTTTGTCCTTCTAACCTAATCTCTGCCCTCACATTCTCATTTCCACCCCTCTGCCAAAGTAGTTTAAACCCTCCCTAACAGCTCTAGCAAACCTGCCCACCAGGATATTGGTCCCTCCAGTTTAGGTGCAGCCCTTCCTTTATGTACAGGTCAGACCATCCCCAGAGGAGATCCTAATGATCCACAAATCTGAACCCCTGCTCCCAGCACCAACTCTTCAGCCACGCATTCATCAGCCACAACTTCCTATTCCTATCCTCACTAGTGTGTGGCACAGGCATCAATCCTGACATTACCATCCTTGAGTTCCTACTTTTTATCTTCCTTCCTAACTCCCTATATTCCCTCTTATTCTATGTCATCACTCCCCACGTGGACCACAACATCAAGCTGCTCCCCCTCCCCCTCCAGAATGCTATGAACTCAATGAGAGTCATCCCTGACCCTGGCACCTGGGAGGCTACATACCATCCAGGAGTCTCAATCTCGCCCACCAGACCTCCTCCCCGTTCTCCTAACCAATGAGTCCCCAATTACCATAGCTCTCCTCTTCTCCCCCCGTCCCCTCCTAAGCCTATGAGCCATCTCCTGCGCCAGAGACGTGACCACCATGACTGATCCCTCGTAGATCATCCCCCCAACAGTATATAAAACAGAATGGCTACAGGGGTGCTCTGCACCATAGAACGCTAAAGAACAGAAAACAAACCATTTGACCCTTCTAGTCTGTGCTGACCACAATTTCATTAGTTCCACTGACCTGCTCCCACACCATAATCCTCCAGACATTTCCCGTACATCCCATCCAATCTATTTTTAAAACTCAAGATCGATCCTGCATTCACTGCATCAGATGGCAGCTCGTTCCACACTCCCACCACTCTCTGAATGAAGAACTTCCCCCTAATGTTCCCCCGAAACATTTCAGCCTAAAACTATGTCCTCTCACATTTATCTCCCCCAATCCAAGTGGAAAAAGCTACTCACATCTTTTCTGTCTATACCTCTCATAATCTTGTACACCTCTATCAAGTTTCCCCTCATTCTTCTTATCTCCAAGGAATAAAGTCCTAACCTGTAACTCAACTCCTGAATACCTAGCCACCTCCTAGTAAATCTTCTCTGTACTCCCTCAATCTTATTGATATCCTTCCTGTCGTTTGGCGACCAAAATTGCACACAATATTCCAAATTTAACCTCACCAATCTCATAAACAACTTCAACATAACATCCCAACTCCTGTACTTTGATTTATAAAGGTTAAGATGCCCAAAACTTTCTTTACAACCCTGTTTATTTGTGATACCACCTTCATGGAACAATGTATCTGTATTCCCAGATCTCTTTGCTCCTCCGCACTCCTCAGTGCCCTATCTGCCCTCTTCCCCTTCCCTCTCCTAACAGTCACCCATTTATCTGTCTCCTGACTGTTAGGGGCCACACTCTCCCTGAAGGTCCTCTCTATCACTGCCTTGGCCTCCTGAATAATCCTGAGTTCATCCAACTCCAGTTCCAGTTTCCTAACACGGTCTCCCAGGAGCTACAGCTGGATGCACCTCTTACAGGTGAAGTCATCAGGGGCACTCGTGCTGTCCCAGATTTCCCACATCCTGCAATCGGGGCGCTCGACTACCCTAACTGCTGAAACAATTCTTTTTTTTGAAAATTTTATTTTTAATTTTCAAAGACTCGTAAGTTCAACAAACAATCAAATTCTTTTCCCATGCAATATGATTTACAGAGTCCATTCTCCCCACCTTCCTCCAGCCCTTAAATTATACAAATACGAAAACCACATAAATACTGGTGAAATCAACAATCTCCCTCACGCTAGAAAACCCCGGATGTTAAATAAAAATGGGTGGAGGCTACAAAAAGACACCTCATCTGCGCCACATCCTCCAATTCACACTCTTAGTTGTTTACCTGCTGGGATGGATTGTTTCTTTTCTTTTACTCGGGCTGGGGGGAGAGGAGTCTAAATTATATCTAATTAATTCCTCACAATTTAAATTCAAAGATCTCACCTCTCTCTCTCTCTCTCTCTGCCCTAATATGCTGGCAATGTGGCTCCCGAGGCTCATCTAGGTGGAATTTTAAAGGACAGGGTTTATCGAATTTTGAGGGACAGGGTTTATTTGCATTTGGAACAGGAATTGATTTGGGATAGGACACGGCTCAGTGCATGGGGAAGGATGTCTCATGAATGTAAGAAACTGCAAGAAAAATAGAGGGTTATGGGTGTAAGGGAGAGAAGAATTTGATTATTGTGGAGTAGGCCATGGATCGGCACAACATCATGGGCTGAAGGGCCTGTACTGTCCTGGAATGTTGTACGTTCAATGTTCGATTAATTTAATTGTTTTTTTTTGAGGAGGTGACCTTGATGGATGCGGGACGGTAGATGTTTTCTACACGGACAAGGTTCCATATGGTAGGCTGGTGCGGAAGGTTGAATTGCATGGAGGCCACGGTGAGCGGGGCAATTAAAAACAAACATGGCTTGGAGGAAGGAGCCAGAGGGTGGTGGCAGAGGGTTGTTATTCAGATAGGGAGCTTGTGACCAGTGGTGTACCACAAGGATCAGTGCTGGGGTCTTTTGCTGCTTACATTAATAATTTGGATGCAAATGTCAGTAACTTTGCAAATGACACTGGAAATGATGGCACATCAGACTGACTGGGGCAAAGTAGTTCAACAATGAGGAGAGACTATAGAGGCTGGGTCTGTTCTCCTTGGCATGGAGGAGGTTAAGTGAGCCCTCATATGAATTTTGATATAAATTTAGACCTTAGGAAGAGATTTAGAGGAGATCTGAGGGGAACTTGTTCACCTAAAGCAGTGATTTTCAAACCATTTTTTTCTACTCACATCCCACCTTAAGTAATCCCTTTGCCATCAGTCTCTATGATTAGTAAGGGATTACTTAAGGTGGGATGTGAGTGAAAGAAAAGTTTGAAAATCACTGTTTTAATTGTACCTAATTGACTCGTTATGTGCACGGTTTCATAACTCCAAAGGAAATGGGCCAATAACAATTTTTATGTCGCAAAAATATTTCAGTAACAATTGGGTGTAGAGCAGTAATTCTCAACTTTTTTTCCAGAGCAGCGGGAATAGAGATGCTGACAGTGTACAGTTGTTTAGATCAGCCATTCTCAACAGGGTCCACACCACCTTTAAGTCAACACTTTGTTTTCTTTTCACCTCACGTAACAAATATTTTTAATGTAGTTGGTTGGAGAGAGGTACGAAAGAAACCAAAAACTTGATTGCTTCTCAGGGAAGGGGGCCATGAACATTGAGCAGAGTCCTTGGGCGGCGAGGGGGGGCTTGCTAAAAGAAGTGGCTGGTCGAGATGAGTACTAGAATTACCCAGCTCAGAGAGCCATCGACTAAGTATTGGGTGATGGGTGGTACCCATCCATGGACAAGCTGGGCCAAAAGGCCTGTTTCCTCGATGTACATTGACTTGAAATGTTAACTCTCCACGAGCCTATTGACTGAGTGCTTTCAACAGTTTCTATTCATATGTCAGGTTTCCAGCATCTGCAGTATTTTTCTCTCTGATTTTTAATATCAGGCACTTGCACATATCCACAAACACACACCCACACACAGGGATTACACATACACCTCGAACACACCCTTTCACATAAACACACGCACACACACACATGCATGGATAAAGACAGATGTATACACACAAATTAAGTACACACCTGTGCATGCATAGATGCACGGACAGATGTGCCTGTACACACACCCTCACACAGACTTACCAGCAGAAAGCTGACTGATGTCCCTTGAAGGTGGAGTTCCACATTAGAGGACGAATCAAACACTGCAATACCATTCTGATGGTCAATGGCCACAGCCCGACAAAGGAAGCTGCAGTGAGGACACAGACACAATGATGCCTGGCATGAATACCACATATCCGGCACCACTGACAACCGGAGACAGATTTCCTCGAAAGAGGCGACAAGGTGATAGAGACTAATGCAAGGGAAGAACTGAAAGAAATCAGTATCTCTAAGGACATGGTCTTGGGGAAATTGATGGGATTGAAGGCCGATAAATCCCAAGGGCCTGATAATCTACATCCTAGGATACTCAAGGAAGTGGCCATTCAGATAGCAGATGCTTTAAGAATTATTTTCCAGAACTCGATAGACTCAGGATCAGTACCCATGGATTGGAGGATAGCTAATGTTACCCCACTATTTAAAAAGGGGGGTAGAGAAAAAGCGGGGAATTATAGGCTGGTGAGCCTTACATCAGTAGTGGGCAAAATGATGGAATCCATTATTAAGGATGTAATAGCAGAGCATATGACTAGCAGAGAAGGGATCGGACGGAGTCAACGTGGAATTTTAAATCGTTCTTGACAAATCTATTGGAATTCTTTGTAACAAAGGAAAGACATCAATAAGATACAAAGAGGAGGGGAGTCACGTGATGGAGTAGTGGCCGGTCGGTGAACTCCAGCCCTCTCCAGAAAAGTTGGAAAAAACAAAGGAAAATACAAAGGCACAAAAATAAAAATTAAAGAAAAGTGAGTATAAAGGTGGAAAGAAGATGGCGACGAAAAAAGAAAAATCGAAACCAACGGTAAGAAGAGAGGAAAAGAAGACAACGGAAGAAGAAGGAGAAGGCCTTACCTGTTCGAAGAGGCCCGCGGTGGAGAGAGAAACCCGCTCCCTCAGGTCGGTAGAAAGTGGACTACAAAAATGGCTCGCTGAGCTGAGTAAAAGTGCGCAACCGTGCATGCGCATGCAAAAAAACACACCGACGGGAGGGGGGACCAGCTGGGAAGTCGATCTCCACAGCCGGCAATGACAGCTGCAGAACACCTGCAGCAAGAGGAGAACATAGAAGACAACGAAAACAAGAAAGAAGAGAAGAAAAGGGCAACAAAGAAAGAACAGATGGCCAACCCAGAGGAAGAAGAAGAGGAAGAGGAAGAGTACAGTGAAATAGAAGAAGAAGGGAAAGGCAAGATAAAGGATATACTTTCTCTTATTAAAGAATACATGGAGTCATTTAAAGAATGGCAAGCGCAAGAATTTAATGATTTAAGAAGAAGAATAAACAATACAGAAGAGAAAATGAATAAAATAGATATGACCTTAACAGAAATGGGAAAGAAAATGGACAAGATGGAAGAGCGGGAAGCAGCAGTAGAAATGGAGGTAGAGGACTTAAAAAAGAAATTAGAGGAATCTAATAAAAAAGTTATAGAGACACAAGAACTGTTAACTCAGAAAATAGATATAATGGAAAATTATAACAGAAGAAATAACATAAAGATAGTGGGCCTTAAGGAAGATGAAGAAGGCAAGAATATGAGAGAGTTTATAAAAGAGTGGATCCCTAAGACCCTAGGATGTCCAGAACTACAGCAAGAAATGGAAATAGAAAGGGCACATAGAGCATTGGCCTTTAAACCACAACCACAACAAAGGCCAAGATCTATTTTAGTAAAATTCCTAAGATATACTACAAGAGAAAAGGTACTGGAGAAGACAATGGAAAAAGTAAGAGAGGGCAACAAGCCACTGGAGTATAAAGGGCAAAAAATCTTCATTTATCCAGATATAAGTTTTGAACTCCTGAAGAAGAGAAAGGAGTTCAATACAGCAAAGGCGATCTTATGGAAGAAAGGGTATAAATTTATACTAAAGCCTCCAGCGGTATTGAAAATATTTATTCCAGGACAACAAAACAGACTATTCTCGGATCCAGAAGAAGCACAAAAATTTGCAGAACAATTACAAAAATAGACTGAGGGATGAAGACGTGTAACGAGAGTACAAAAGACTGCGAACTAAAAAGACACATAAGTTTTGAACTCCTGAAGAAGAGAAAGGAGTTCAATACATCGAAAACGATCTTATGGGAAAAAAAAACTATTCTCGGATCCAGAGGAAGCAAGGAAATTTGCAGAACAACCACAAAACAACCAGAGAGATGAAGATATGTAATAAGAGTAAAAATGACCACGATTTATATGTATGTGGGTAAAGAGGTATATGTGTGTATATGTATAAGGTGCATACATGAATGTATCCGTATTTGGAGGAAAATATAGAGAGTATAGACAAGAATTAATAAGGGAAGGAAATGGAATAGAGGGAATAAAGAGGGAACTAAAAGAGTGACCTTTGTTACATATGAAAAGTGAAATCTTTTCTGGGGGGGCTGGGTGGGGGGAAATAGCGGTCACTGCAAAATCAGTTGACGCTTGCGAGTGAATTCGCAAATCCAAATGGAGAGGGGAGATGTGGTTGTCCGACAAGGGATAAAGGACAACTCAGGAGGGGAAGGGGAGATTGGGGATAAAGAAGATAGAAATAGGAGAATAAGGAAAATGTTGGATGTTATAGGAATGTTGAGTTATAAAGAGTTGAAAGTAAGAAAACAGAAATGGAAAAGGAGGAAAGGTAATGATGGAGAAACGGAAAGGGAAGATAAACAAAGTATAAAATGGCTACGTTGAACTATATGACTTTAAATATTAATGGGATACATAACCAAATTAAAAGGAAGAAACTGCTAAATTTACTGAAAAAAGAAAAAATTGATATAGCATTTGTGCAAGAAACACATTTAACTGAATTAGAGCACAAGAAATTAAAGAGAGATTGGGTAGGACACGTAACAGCAGCATCGTATAATTCAAAAGCAAGAGGAGTAGCTATATTAATTAGTAAAAATGTGCCATTTAAAATAGAAGAGGAAATAATAGATCCAGCAGGGAGATCTGTAATGATAAAATGTCAGATATATTTGGAGTTTTGGAATCTACTCAATGTATATTCACCTAACGAAGAAGATCAAAAGTTTATGCAAGATATCTTTTTGAAAGTAGCAGATACGCAAGGGAACATATTAATAGGAGGTGATTTCAACCTGAATTTGGATTCAAATATGGACAAAACTGGGAAAAAATTTAACAGAAAGAACAAAGTAACCAAATTTATAATTAAATCGATGGAAGAAATGCAACTTTTGGATATATGGAGGAAACAACACCCAAAGGAAAAGGAATATTCATATTACTCGGCTAGACATAAAACATACTCAAGAATAGACCTATTTTTGTTATCAGCTCGTATGCAAGATAGAGTAAGAAAAACAGAATATAAAGCTAGAATATTATTGGACCATTCACCCTTAATATTGACAATAGAGTTAGAGGACATCCCTCCAAGAATGTATAGATGGAGATTAAACCCCATGTTACTTAAAAGGCAGGATTTTAGAGAATTTATTGAAAAACAAATAAAAATGTATTTGGAAATAAATACGGAATCAGTGGAAGATAAGTTTATACTATGGGATGCAATGAAAGCATTCATTAGAGGACAAATAATAAGTTATGTAACCAAGATGAAGAAGGACTATAATCAGGAAACAGAGCAGTTGGAAAGGGAAATAGTAAATATAGAAAAAGAATTAGAAATAAAGGAAGATACAACTAAAAGAAGAGAATTGGCAGATAAAATAATAAAATATGAAACACTACAAACATATAAGGTGGAGAAGAACATAATGAAGACAAAACAGAAATATTATGAACTAGGTGAAAAAACACACAAAATTCTAGCATGGCAGCTTAAGACAGAACAAGCTAAGAAAATGGTATTGGCATCAAGGAAAAAAGACAAACAAATTACATATAATCCAAAAGAAATTAAGGAAAAGTTTAGAGAATTCTATGAACAATTATACCGAACTGAAAATGAAGGGAAAGAAGGGAAAATAGATGAATTTCTGACTAAAATTGAACTACCAAAACTACAAATAGAGGAACAAAATAAATTAACAGAACCATTTGGAATAGTAGAAATACAAGAGATAATAAAAAAATTACCAAATAATAAGACACCAGGAGAGGATGGATTCCCAATAGAATTCTACAAAACATTTAAAGACTTATTAATTCCGCCCCTCCTGGAAGTAATCAACCAGATTGATAAAACACAAAGCTTACCAGATTCATGTAAAACAGCAATAATTACAGTAATACTAAAGCAAGGGAAAGATCCACTCTCACCAGCGTCATATAGACCAATATCTTTACTTAACATAGATTATAAGATAATAGCTAAACTATTAGCAAACAGATTAGCAGAGTATGTACCGAAAATGGTAAATTTAGACCAAACTGGATTTATCAAAAAAAGACGCACAACAGACAATATTTGTAAATTTATTAACTTAATTCATGCAGTAGAAGGGAATAAAGCACCTACAGTAGCAGTTGCTTTAGACGCAGAGAAGGCCTTTGACAGAGTAGAATGGAATTATTTGTTCAAAGTATTGCAAAAATTCAGTTTACCGGTGAAGTATATTAATTGAATTAAAGCATTATATAAGGGACCGTTAGCGAAAGTGACAGTAAATGGACATGTATCAAAGCAATTTAACTTAAGCAGGTCAACACGGCAGGGATGCCCACTATCACCTTTATTGTTTGCGTCAGCTATAGAACCACTAGCAGAATTGATAACATAACATAACAGCACAGAAACAGGCCATTAGGCCCTTCTAGTCCGCACCGAACCAAACACTCCTTTCTAGTCCCACCTCCCTGCACAATGCCCATAACCCTCCATCTTCTTCTCATCCATATACCCGTCCAACCTTTTCTTAAATAATACGATTGACTCCGCCACCACTATTTCTCCCGGAAGATCATTCCACACGGCTACCACTCTCTGAGTAAAGAAGTTCCCCCTCATGTTACCCCTAAACCTCTGCCCCTTAATTCTTAACTCATGTCCTCTTGTTTTAATCTTTCCTCCTCTTAACGGAAATAGTCTATCCACATCCATTCTGTCTATCCCTTTCATAATCTTAAATACTTCTATCAAATCCCCTCTCAACCTTCTACGCTCCAAAGAATAAAGACCCAATCTATCCAATCTCTCCCCATACTCCAGATGCTTAAACCCAGGCAACATTCTGGTAAACCTTCTCTGCACTCTCTCCACTCTGTTTATATCCTTCCTATAATTAGGCGACCAGAACTGCACACAGAACTCCAAATTAGGCCGCACCAACGTCTTATACAATCTCAACATCACCTCCCAACTCCTATATTCCATGCAATGATTGATAAAGGCCAGCATACTAAAAGCCTTCGTCACCACCCTATTCACGTGAGTTTCTACCTTCAAATATTTACTCCTAAATCTTTCTGCTCTTCTGTATTCCTCAATGCTCTCCCATTTACCACGTATGTCCTATTCTGATTCTTCTTACCAAAATGAAGCACCTCACACTTATCAGCATTAAATTCCATCTGCCATTTTTCAGCCCACTTTTCTAAGCAGCCCAAATCCCTCTGCAATTCTTGAAAACCTTCTTCATTATCCACTATTCCACTTATCTTAGTATCGTCTGCATATTTACTAATCCAATTCACCACCCCATCATCTAGATCATTAATGTATATAACGAACAACAATGGGCCCAATACAGATCCTTGAGGCACACCACTGGTCACCGGCCTCCAACCTGACAGACAATTATCCACTACCACTCTCTGGCCTCTCCCTTTCAACCAATGTTCAATCCATTTGACTATCTTAAAATTTATACCTAAAGACTGCACCTTCCTAACTAACCTTCCATGTGGTACCTTATCGAAGGCCTTACTGAAGTCCATATAGACAACATCCACTGCGCTACCCTCATCCACATTCCTAGTCACCTCTTCAAAAAATTCAATCAGATTGGTCAAACATGACCTTCCTCCCACAAATCCATGTTGAGTGCTCCTGATCAGACCCTGTCTATCCAGATGTTTATAAGTACTATCTCTAAGAATTTTCTCCATTAATTTACCTACCACAGACGTCAAACTTACAGGCCGATAGTTGCCAGGCTTCCTCCTTGAACCCTTTTTAAATAACGGAACCACATTCGCAATGCGCCAATCCCTCCGGCACTATCCCCATATCTAATGACATTTGGAAAATTACCACCAGAGCCTCTGCTATTTCCTCCTTCACTTCTCTCAATGTCCTGGGGAAGATCCCGTCTGGTCCCGGAGACTTATCCACCTTTATATTCTTCAAAAGCCTTAAAACTACACTTTTTGTAATCTCTATATTCCCCATATTTACCCAATTTGCTTTTTTTATCCCACATCTCCCAATATTCTTCTCCTTAGTGAATACCGAAGAAAAGAAACTGTTCAATATCTCCCCCATTTCTCTTGGCTCCACACACAGTTTTCCACTCTGATTTTCTTAGGGACCAATTTTGTCTCTAGCTTTCCTCTTACCATTAACATATTTGTAGAACTCTTTTGGATTAGTTTTCACCCTGCTTGCCATAGTTTTCTCGTACCTTCTTTTAGCTTTCCTAATTCCTCTCTTAAGATTCCTCTTACATTCAATGTATCTTTCAAACATCTCCTTAACTCCATGCTTCTTATATCTAATGTACGCCTCCCTTTTTCTTCGAACCAAGTTTCCAATATTCCTTGAAAACCACGGTTCTCTCAAACCTTTTGCCCCTCCTTTTAACCTAACAGGAACATAAAGCTTTTGCACTCTCAAAATCTGATCTTTAAAAGACTTCCATCTCTCTTCTACATCCTGCCCATAAAACAAATTGTCCCAATGCACACCCTGCAAGTCCTTTCGCATCTCCTCAAATCTAGCTTTTCCCCAATCAAAAACCTCAATCCTCCTTCCATAATGACATTGAAGCTGATGGCATTATGATCACTGGACCCGAAGTGCTCGCCAACACTAACCTCCGTCACTTGACCCATCCCATTTGCCAACAGTAGATCTAACACTGCTACACAGATTATAATATAAAAGGAATAAAAATAAAAGACAAGGAATATAAAATCAGTTTATTTGCGGATGATGTTATAGTGTACTTAACAGAACCAGAACTATCAATAAAAGAATTATATAAGAAATTGAAGGAATATGGAGAAGTGTCGGGTTACAAGATAAACGTTAATAAAAGTGAAGCAATGCCTATGAATAATGCGGATTTCTCAAAATTTAAGAAGGAATCACCATTTAGATGGCAAATGCAAGCAATAAGATACCTAGGTGTACAAATAAACAAAAATCTCGGCCAACTATATAAACTCAATTATTATCCACTAATGAAAAAATTACAGGACGATTTAGAGCATTGGAAAGATTTACCACTAACACTAATAGGAAGGATAAACTGTATTAAAATGAACATTTTTCCAAGGATATTATACTTATTTCAGGCATTGCCAATACAACTGACAGAGAAATTCTTCAAGGAGTTAAAGAAAATAATAAGGAAATTTTTATGGAGAGGAGGGAAACCGAGGATAGCACTAGATAAATTAACAGAATGGTATAAACAAGGAGGCTTACAACTGCCAAACTTTAAAAATTATTATAGAGCCGCACAATTAAGATACCTATCAGATTTTTATCAAACAAGGGAAAAGCCAGATTGGACGAGATTAGAATTAGATAAAATAGGGGAAAAGATACCTGAACACATATTATATAAATGGGATGAAAAATTGGTGCAACATAGTAGTTCTCCAGTATTACATCATCTCCTCAATATCTGGAAGAAGATTCATGTAGAAAGAAATAAAACAAATTATCGATTACCAAAACTAATATTGACGCAAAACAAGTTACTCCCTTTTATAATAGATAACCTTTCCTTTAGAGAATGGGAAAAAAAAGGGATTAAAAGAATAGAAAATTGTTTTTCAGGAAATAGATTCTTATCCTTTGAACAAATGAAAGATAAGTACAATATAACTCAAGATACAGCGCTGGCATATTACCAATTGAGATCCTATTTGAAGGATAAATTAGGAAGCAGCTTCAGTTTGCCAGAGGGAAGTAACCTTGAATATGTGATTACAGATACAATGATAATCAAAAGATTTATAACAAAGATGTATATTAAACTGCATTAAAGATAAAAAAGGAAAACATGGGAGAAGTTATGCTCCGGAACGATGAGAAATATAATAAATACGAGGTTATGTATGATACAATATAACTGGATACACAGGCTATACATTACACCTAAAAGTTAAATAAATGGGACCCAACAGTATCTGATAGATGTTTTCGATGTAAAAAAGAAATGGGAACAACAATTCATGCAATCTGGACATGTGAGAAAGTAAAAAAATTTTGGGAAGATCTAAATCAGATATTAAATAAAATAACAGAAAACAATATACCAAAGAATCCAGAGATCTTCCTCCTAAGTAACATAAAAAACAAAGAATTTGGAATTGATTTGGAGGATGCACAAAAAAGATTTGTTAAGATAGCTCTAGCAGTAGCAAAAAAATGTATTATGTCAACCTGGAAATTGGAAAATATTTTGAAAATACAACAATGGTATATAGAAATGAATAAATGTATTCCATTAGAAAAAATAACATATAGTTTAAGAAATAATATTGAAATATTCGAACAAATATGGGAGCCTTACATTAAATACAATAGCGAAAACCTACCGGGGACAATCATTACCTAAGTTAACGGAAGGAAAAGGAAATGAGAAGAATGGACTCAGTAGAATTTCTGGTGTATTTTTATTGAATGACAACATTGTCTGACTGGTTTAATGTATCCTAGATTGAATACCTTAAATGGATGGGAGGGGGGAGGTAGGGAGGGTGGGATGGGAGGAGGGAGGTGGGGGGGGGGAGAAAATGGCACTGTATATGTGTGAAAAGGAAAAAGTGTGTACCATGGTTAATGTGATTTATGGTGTGAAAAATAAAAAAAATTTAAAAAAAAATAAGATACAAAGAGTCCAGAGAAGATTTTCTAAGATGTTGGCCAGACTTCAGGAACTGGGTTATAGGGAAAGGTTAAACAGGTTAGGACTTTATTCCCTAGAATGTAGAAGAATGAGGTGAGATTTGGTAGAGGAAGATAGACAGAGTAAATGTAGGTCGGCTTTTTCTATTGAGGGTAGGTGAGATACAAACCAGAGGACATGGGTTAAGGGTGAAAGGGAAAAAGTGTAGGGAACTTTTTCATACAAAGAGTGGTGGGAGTGTGGAATGAGCTGCCAGCTGAGGTGGTGAATGCGGGCTCAATTTTAACATTTAAGAAGAATTTGAACTCATGCATGGATGGGAGGAGTATGGAGGGCTATGGACTGAGTGTAGGTCAGTTGGACTAGGCAAAATAAATGGTTCAGCACAGACTAGAAGGGGTGAAGAAGCCTGATTCTGTGCTGTAGTGTCCTATGGTTCTACAGTTCTATGGTTCTTATTTACCCACTTCTGATGCCAGGCTCACCTTTCTATAATTCCCTACAATATTCTTTGAACCTTTCTTAAACAACATTCCCTCCAGCATCTTACCTGTTGGCTAAGGATGTTTTAAATGCCTCTGCTTGAGGCCCTGCAATATCTGCACTAGCCTACCAAGGGTGGAACTTCTTCAGGCCACCTTTTTTGCCTCAAGATATCAAGCACCTCCTTCTATATAATCTGCCCTGAGTTCTATTCTCACCTGCCTGTGGAAACAACTTTCTTGCTTCCATCTTATTTTATAATCTCATCTTAAATTCTAATGAGTCGAGTCCCATAGTAGATTCATGTCTGGGCAGACTAAAGGAGAAATTCTCAGTAGTACATTTTAAATCTCACTACATGAGATATCCTGCGGGGTTTAGATCTAATGGGTGAATTGTCGGACTGATCCCAGCTATATCGTACCTGTATTTGCAGCTGTACAGATGAAACTTCCCACGAGTCACTGATCCCGTAGAACTGTGCAGAGCCACGTTGAGGTAGTGGAGTTCCTCACCCCTGCTGGCATACTCAAGGACCAGAACATATTTGCCTGGCTGTGGAAGCTGAACCACAAACCGCACCTGGACCTAGGCAGATATAAGATATGTGAAAACCAAAGCCTGCAGAGCCTGCGTTCTGACAAAGGAGCTGAAACATGAATCCTACTCTTCCCTCCACAGACGCTGGCCAATCTGTTGAGTGTTCCAGCACGCTCTGGTTCTCCCTCCACAGACACCGCCTGACCTGCTGAGTGTTTCAGTAACTCTCCGGAACTGCAGAGAGTAAAAGGTGTGTCACCAACAGCCAACTGAGCTGGGTGGTGCAGGATTTCCTCCCAACCACTGGTGTTCACATCACTACGCCAAACAGTTAAGCAATGATGTCCAGAGAAAGGGTCTCTATGTCCCTCAATGTGACACCCAGAAGAATGTCAATAATCTTGACTCCATTCAGCTGACTTGATGTATACACTATTTCACTATTTAAGTTTATTCAACTGACTGTGGGTTGAAGCACATCGAGGTACAGAACATAAACAAGTACTTTGGTGCATTGAATCAGAGCTGACCGACACCACAGGGGCAGGCCTTTCAGCCCACAACGATGGTGCTGAGCCTGATGTCAATTTAAACTGATTCCATCTGCCAGTACATGTTCTATCTCCCTCCATTCCTTCCTCCTCATGGGTCTGTCTTAATGCATTCTAAACATTGCTATCATTTCGCGTTCCAACACCTCCCTGGCAGTGTGTTTGAAGTACTCACCACTATCACACATCCCCCTTTCCTCCATCGACTCCATCACACTCACCCTCCATCATCTCCATCACATGCCCCCCATCAACTGCATATCACAACTCCCCTCCCTTCCATTGACTCCATCACACACTGTAGCATGAATAAAAGCTCTCACAACTGGAGGGAGAACAAACGCTTTTATTAGGTTATAACTATGGGTAGGGTCTCACAGTGGTCTTCAGAGGGTTCTGGGTTTAGGGGGAAACCAGGGTTATATGTGAGTAGATGGGGGAAGAGCTGGGAGGCGGGGCCAGCCATTAGCACCACACCTTACCAGTGAATCCCAGTCCACTGTATTCACCCCTTCCTGTAGAATTTAGGGTCTGTGAATAATTCAGAGAACATGGGTTCAGAAAAAAATGGTTGAAAAATGTACAGTTATTTAAAAATTTACAGATTTAAATGGGCCATGGGTCTGGAGATCCTGGTGGAGCACCTTCACATCGGGGAGGCCTTGGATTCCTTGGGTCTCCTGGTCCGCTTGTGAAGGGAGAGGTGGGCTGGGTCTCCGACTCACAGGTGGAGGGGGATGCACTTTCCTTCTGAACTATATCCCCCTAAGACCCTGACTGGGGGTGGCGAGAATGAGCTCCATGGTTCGCAAGGCACCTGAGGCAACAGACCCTCTATTCCGGTGGGTGCCAGGTCCCTGATGGAGACAGTGTCCTCCCTGCTATCTGGGTACTCCACATAGGCATACGTGGGATTGGCGTGGAGCAGTTTCACCCTTTCCACCAGGGGGTCGGTCTTGCTTCTCCTCACGTGATTCCTGAGAAGGACTGGACCAGGAGTGGTGAGCCGGGTTGGGAGTTCCCGATGCCGACCTTCTTTTGAAATTGGATAGGAGCTCGTGAGGAGTAGCATTGGTCATTGTACATAGTAGCAATCGGATGGAATGGAGTGCCATAGGGAGTCTGTGAGTCTGGAAGGCCTTTTGACTTCAGGGCCAGTTTGGCAGCCTTCCAGACTGTGGGGTTCTCCTTTTCAACCTGTCTGTTCCCACAGGAGTTGTAGCTAGTAGTCCTGCTGGATGCAATGTTCCTCACCAGCAGGTACTGACGCAGCTCGTCACTCATAAAGAATGATCCCCGGTTGCTATGAATATAGCTGAGATACCTGAACAGGGCGAAAATAGAATCTAGAGCCTTTATTACTGACAAAGCGAACGTGGAATTGCAAAAGGGTAGCGAGAGACCTCATCAGTGATAAAGAGGAAGTGTTCCTGTTCATGGAGGGGAGAGGTCACTTAAAATCGTCACTGAGCCATTCGAAGGACCTGGATAACTTGATCAGGTGTGTCTTTGTGGGGCAGAAGAGTGGCTTGCACTCCACGCAGACCTGGTCATTTCCCTGACATCTTCCATGGAGTAGGACTGATTGTGTGTCTTGACAAAATGAGCCATGCGGGTGACCCCTGGATGGCAGAGCTCATTATGCAGAGACTGCAGTTGGCCGGTGTGTGTCGAGGCACAGCTTCCTCTGGACAAGGCATCTGAAGGGTCATTAAGGGATCCAGGCTGATGGACAATGTCATAATTGTAGGTGGAAGCTCGATCCTCCACCCAGCAATTTTGTCATTTTTGATTTTGCTTCTCTTGACATTATTAAACGTGAATGTGACCGGGCGCTGGTCAGTGAGGAGCCTAAATTTCCTACCAGCCAGGTAGCATCTCCGGTGCCTTATGGCTTCTACAATGGCTTGAGCCTCCTTTACCACTGATGGGTTCTGGAGCTCGTGGCCTTGCAATGTCCAAAAAAATTGCAACATCCCCGATCTCCTTGTCCAGCAAAAGATTCAGTGTGTTCCAGCTGTGGCAAGAAAAAGCAATGGGCAACGGTTTATCAAGCGAGAGGAAGCCCAGGGAAGTCCACGGACAGCACCGCTCCTGGATCTGATTCCAGCCCTAAGCCGTCTTCCCCGAATTCACCCAAACCCACTTGCCCGCCTGGTTGAGAGTAGCAGTGAGGGCTATGTCCAAAGCATCATTTTCCACTTGGAAAGGTACATTCCCATTCACCGTGTGTATGACGGCTTTTATACTTGGCGGCTTTTGTAATGTGGTTCCGGAGGTAGTTAAAAGCTGCTTGGGGTTCAGCCGAGAGGGGGAAATTAGTGGCTTTTAAGAGAGGGTGAACCTTATCAGCGTTATTGAGGGATCCATTGGGCGTAATTTGAGAAAAACTCCAGGCATCTCCTCAAAGCCTTTGTGGTCCTGGGGATTGGGAGCTCTAACTGGGGGTGCATCCTATCAGGATCGGGGCCAATAATGCCATTCTCCACCACGTAGCCAAGGATAGCCAGACATTTAGTCCTGAATATGCAAGTTATAAGTGAGGTTCAGGGCTTTCGCTGTGTGGAGAAAACTCTGGAGGTTGGCGTCATGGTCTTCCAATGTGTGGCCACAGGTGGTGATATTATCGAGGTAGGGGAAGGCAACCTTCTACCCATACTCATCCACCATTCTGTCCATCTGCCTCTGGAAGATAGAAACCCTGTTAGTAATACTGAAAGGGACCCTCTGGAATTGATAGGGGTGACCGTTAGCCTCAAATGCCATATATGGACAGTTCTCGGAACAGATTGGCAGCTGGTGATAAGCAGCTTTCAGGTCAATGGTCAAATAGATCCGATATTGCGCAATGTCATTCACCATGTCCGAAATTCGAGAGAGGGGGTAAGCATCCAGTTAATAGTTTGGCTATAATCAATTACTAGCCTGGACTTGTTTTCCCCTTTTCACCACTACCATTTGCGCTCTCCATGGGCTGGTGCTAGGTTTAATGATACCTTCGTCATCAGACGCTGTGTCTCAGACTTTATGAATCTCAGTCTGCTGTGCTGTATCTCCTGCTCTTGGTAGCAATGTGTTTGCAGTCTGAGGACAGATTCGGGAAGAGAGGAGGGGAGGGTCATTATTCAGGGTGGAGAGGTTGCATGTAGGTTCTGATTTTAGGGGCCCTCCATTCTGAACCGTTACAGGGGGAGGGGACCAGAATATTCCAAGGTCATGCTTTTAAGGTGACACAGGAAATTCAGACCTAACAACAACAGAGCACATAATTCATCAAGTATATACAAGCAAAATTTACAGAAATCCCCCCTTCAAATGACAGATGTTGTTGAATATGCATAGAATGTGACTGACGCAAGAAATATGCAGTAATTAGAAGGATACATCTTCAGGTTGTATTTTTGCACAGTCCATGAGTCTATGAAGCTTCCAGAAGAGCCCGAGTCAATTAGGCATTTAGTGGAATGTCCGCTTACCTTCAGAGTCACTATGGAGTTGCTGAGCTGGTGAGGTCTGTCCTGTTCTAATATCATTGAGGCTAGGTCCCCGGAAACTCCATGCTTTTCAGTTGAGTGGCCCCCACCATCCTGGGTTGCCCTGCATAGGTAAGATGGCATCGACCTCATGGCGTGGCAAGATGGCCACCCTCCTTCTTCCTCCGACGATGATGGCACCAAGTTTGAATTTGGGTTGCGGCAAGATGGCCACTGAGCCTTTTTGCACTGTTTCCTCACTGCCACTCTGTCGACGTGTTGCGCAGCAAGTGGGTTCGAGTGAATTCGGGGAAGACGGCTTAGGGCTGGAATCAGATCCAGGAGCGGTGCTGTCCGCGGACTTCCCTGGGCTTCCTCTCACGTCATAAACCATTGCCCATTGCTTTTTCTTGCCACAGCTGGAACACTCTGATTCTTTTGCTGGACAAGGAGATCGGGGGTGCTAGCTCTTGCCACAGTAAAAGCACTCCCTAGCACAGGAGCATTCCCTAGCATGGAAAGCAGCAGCCATTAGGGCAGGGGTAGTGGGAGCAGCTGGTCCTTGGAAGGGCTCACCTGGCTGAGCGAGCCCGTTGGCTTCAAGGTCGTCGTTCTCAAGCTTGGCCTGTTGCAGCGATTTGGCCAGCTCGACGTGACTAGCCAGGTCCTTCTTTCCCAACTCAGGCAATCACTGCTTCATGTACCTCGAGTGGACCCCCACGACTAAAGTGTCAACAATCTGTACTTCCACACGAATTCGGCTCGTAGCTGCTTCGAACCTGCAGTGTCACAAATAGAGCAGTCCCTGATGACTGCATACCCTTTCATTCCTACCCTCGAAATGAGTGCGGACCTCCTGAGTTCGTCGGTGTGGAAGACGTCTCTGGTCGCGTTCAGGTAGACCTGGAAGCACTCTAACCAGTACGTGAACTCCTCAGCCATGTTGGGGGACAGAGGGTCTATCAGTAGCGTACCTGGCTTGAGTAGCGCTTCCATCGTCAGGGAATAAGCTAATAAAATTGTAGTGTGAACTGGAGGGAGAACAAATGTTTTCAATAGCTTATAACTAAAAGTAGGGTCTCACAGTCATCTTCAGAAGGGTTCGGTTTAGGTGGGAAACCAGGGTATATGTGAGCAGATGGGGGTGGACCTGGGAGGCGGGGGCAGCTATCAACACAACATCCTACCAGTGAATCCCAGTTCACTGCCCACTCACCCTCCCCTCCATCGACTCCATCACACAGACCACTCACTCTCCCCTCCTTTGACCATCACACACACCCTCTCATCTCCATTAACTCCATCAACACATCCCTTCCCCTCCATCACACACACCCCTCCCCTCCATGACTCTATCACACACACACTCCTCCCCCCTCCATTGGTTCCATCACACATCCCCCTTCCATCGACTCCATCACACACATCCCATCCCCACCATTGACTCCATCATACACTACCCCATCCCTTAATCGACTCCATCATATACTACCCCTTCCCTTAATCGACTCCATCACACACTACCCCTTCCCTTAATCGACTCCATCACACACTACCCCTTCCCTTAATCGACTCCATCACACACTACCCCTTCCCTTAATCGACTCCATCACACACTACCCCTTCCCTAATCGACTCCATCACACACTACCCCTTCCCTTAATCGACTCCATCACACACTACCCCTTCCCTTAATCGACTCCATCACACACTACCCCTTCCCTTAATCGACTCCATCACACACTACCCCTTCCCTTAATCGACTCCATCACACACTACCCCTTCCCTTTATCGACTCCATCACACACTACCCCTTCCCTTAATCGACTCCATCATACACTACCCCTTCCCTTAATCGACTCCATCATACACTACCCCTTCCCTTAATCGACTCCATCACACACTACCCCTTCCCTTAATCGACTCCATCACACACTACCCCTCCCCTTAATCGACTCCATCACACACTACCCCTCCCCTTAATCGACTCCATCACACACTACCCCTTCCCTTAATCGACTCCATCACACAGTACCCCTTCCCTTAATCGACTCCATCACACACTACCCCTTCCCTTAATCGACTCCATCACACACTACCCCTTCCCTTAATCGACTCCATCACACACTACCCCTTCCCTTAATCGACTCCATCACACACTACCCCTTCCCTTAATCGACTCCATCACACACTACCCCTTCCCTTAATCGACTCCATCACACACTACCCCTTCCCTTAATCGACTCCATCACACACTACCCCTTCCCTTAATCGACTCCATCACACACTACCCCTTCCCTTAATCGACTCCATCACACACTACCCCTTCCCTTAATCGACTCCATCACACACTACCCCTTCCCTTAATCGACTCCATCATACACTACCCCTTCCCTTAATCGACTCCATCATACAATACCCCTTCCCTTAATCGACTCCATCATACAATACCCCTTCCCTTAATCGACTCCATCACACACTACCCCTTTCCTTAATCGACTCCATCACACACTACCCCTCCCCTTAATCGACTCCATCACACACTACCCCTCCCCTTAATCGACTCCATCATACACTACCCCTCCCCTTAATTGACTCCATCACACACTACCCCTCCCCTTAATCGACTCCATCACACACTACCCCTCCCCTTAATCGACTCCATCACACACTACCCCTCCCCTTAATCGACTCCATCACACACTACCCCTTCCCTTAATCGACTCCATCATACACTACCCCTCCCCTTAATCGACTCCATCATACACTACCCCTTCCCTTAATCGACTCCATCACACACTACCCCTTCCCTTAATCGACTCCATCACACACTACCCCTTCCCTTAATCGACTCCATCACACACTACCCCTTCCCTTAATCGACTCCATCACACACTACCCCTTCCCTTAATCGACTCCATCATACACTACCCCTTCCCTTAATCGACTCCATCACACACTACCCCTCCCCTTAATCGACTCCATCACACACTACCCCTTCCCTTAATCGACTCCATCATACACTACCACTCCCCTTAATCGACTCCATCACACACTACCCCTTCCCTTAATCGACTCCATCATACACTACCCCTTCCCTTAATCGACTCCATCACACACTACCCCTTCCCTTAATCGACTCCATCACATACTACCCCTTCCCTTAATCGACTCCATCATACACTACCCTTCCCTTAATCGACTCCATCATACACTACCCCTCCCCTTAATCGACTCCATCATACACTACCCCTTCCCTTAATCGACTCCATCATACACTACCCCTCCCCTTAATCGACTCCATCATACACTACCCCTTCCCTTAATCGACTCCATCATACACTACCCCTCCCCTTAATCGACTCCATCATACACTACCCCTTCCCTTAATCGACTCCATCATACACTACCCATTCCCTTAATCGACTCCATCATACACTACCCCTCCCCTTAATCGACTCCATCACACACTACCCCTCCCCTTAATCGACTCCATCACACACTACCCCTTCCCTTAATCGACTCCATCATACACACAACCCCTCCTTTCCACTGACTCAATCTCACCGTCCCTCTTATTCTTTTATACTTTCTCATACCCTGGACAATTTGATTACAATTAAAACTCATTTATCTCTATAAATATTTGTTCATTTTGTTATTATACAGCCTACTTATTATACAGCATGTTAACTTCCCTGGGCAGTGTGAAAAACAAAGCTTCTCACTGCATTTGGGTACAGGTGAAATTCAACTTGAAGACATAACAGTTTCTGGTCTGGACTACAGGCTTTGGTCTCTCAGCCACACACCAGCCTATTTCCAGGTTCTATGTGCTCTTGGATTTAAAACCGCATCATGCCGTTCTAGCCCTTCATCAACAGGAGCTGAATTTGAGCCAGTTTTGATGTCTGATGTTTAACTGCACTCAGCCAAAGACTTTCCAAAAGTAATTACTTCCAGATAGCAAGGCAACAGCACATTAAATACAGAGATGGATTTTGGCCTTTATAGGTTTGGGGAGAAAGCAGGATCAGCCATGATGGAGTTGAATGGTGGTGTAGACTCGAAGGGCTGAATGGCATTCTCCCTCACTCACTATAATTCTATTATTTTATGAATGGCAACTAGGATAAATCAGTGGCATGGAAATTATTGGAGAAGGTTTTGGGGGATAGGATCCACACACATCAGGAGAAGCATTGGGGGTGTTAGGAACACTCAGCATGGCGATGAGTGGCTGAAGTCATGTCTTACTAACAATTGATTTTTGAGGAGGTGACGAAGAGGATTGATAAGGGCAGGGCACTGAATCTTGTCTACATGGACTTCTGTAAGGCATTTGACAAGGTACCATATAGTGGCTGATCCAGAGGATTAAAACACAGAGAGTTGGTAGATTTGGATTCAAAATTAACTTGGCCACAGAAGACTGTAAGACCAAGGATATAGGAGCAGAAGTAGACCATTTGGCCCATTGAATATTCTCCACCATTTTATCATGATCCATTCTCCCACAGCCCCACTCCCCTGCCTTTTCCCCATAATCTTTGATACCCTGACTATTCAGATACCTTTCAATCTCTGCCTTAAATACACCCAACGAGTTGGCCTCCACAGCTGCCCATGGTAGGAAATTCCAGATGTTCCTCCACATCTGAGCGGCATGAATTCGTGGGCCAAAGTGGCCTGTTACCGTGCCGTAGGTCTAAATTTAAATCTATATTTATATGGGTGCCTTTCAATCTTGGAGTTGTGCCCTCTTGTCCTAGACTCCTGTACCATGGGAAACAATTTTGCTACATCTACTCTGTTCAGGCCTTTCAACATTCCAAATATTTCCATGAGGTCCCCCCTCATTCTTCACTCCAAGGAATACAGTCCCAGAGCTGTTAAATGTTCCTCATTATGCTAATCCCTTTATTCCAGGAATCATTCTTGTGAATCTTCTCTCAATCTTCTCCAATGCCAGTACATCCTTTCTTATATGAAGAGCTCAAAACTGTACACCATACTCCAAGTGAGGCATCACCAGTGCCTTATAAAACCTCAATGTCACATCCTTGCTCTTCCCTCCCATTCCTGTACATATGAATGCCAACACTACATTCACATACTTCACCACTGACTCAACTTGGAGGTTAACCTTTAGGGTATCCTGCACCAGGATACTCAAGACCATTTGCACCTCTAATATTTTAATTTTGTTCCCCATCCAAAAACTATATATGCTTGCGTAATAGTCCAGATTTGGTGACCAATTTTTTGGGTCAAATTTGGGGGGGGGGGGGGGGGGGGAGAAGGTGGTCGACTTTTACACGGACACTACTTTTGACCATGGTAAGTTACTGCTTCATTCAAGGCGTCCTGAGCTTGGGTAGCCAGGTCGGTTGGTAAGTCCACATTTGGGGTTTCGGAAGCTCTGGTGGGTGGGCAATCAAGGTGAGGATCCACAGTCGGGACATTGGGAGCTCTGGTGGGTGTGCAGCTGGGCTGTGGATCTGCAGTCAGGTATTAGGACTGCGGATGGACAGGCGACCAAAGAAAAGGTTCATGGTCGGGGTGTCAGGAGCTCTAGTGGGTGGGCAGTCAGGGCATTAGGAGTTTGAATGGGTGGGTGGCCAGGGTGAGGATCTGCAGTTGGGGCATCAGGAGCTCCGGTGGGTTGGCAGCTGGGGCAAGGATTGTAGTCAGGCATTGGGAGTGCAGATGGGTGGGCGGCCGGGGTGAGGATCATAGGTTGGGGTGCCTGGGCTTTGGTGGGCAGGTGACCGAGGCATCAGCTGCTCTGGTGGGCAGATGTCTGGGTCAAGGGTCCACTGTAAGGGCATCAGGAGCGGGCGACCAGGTCAATGATCCGCGGTTGGGTGATCTGGAGCTCTGGTGGGCAGGTGACCAAGGCATCGGGTGACCATCTGGAGCAAGGATCAGCAGTCAGGGCATCAGGAGCTCGGATGGGCTGGAGGCCAGGGTGAGGATCCATGGTCGAAGCAGAAGGAGCTTGGATGGGCAGGCAGGTGGGACGTCAGGAGATCAGATAGGCAGGCAAGAATTTGTGGTCGGGTCAATGTGAGTTTGGATGGGCAATCAGGTGGGGAAAAGACCTGCGGTCAAGCTATTGGGAGCTCGGATGGGCAGGTGGTCGAGGTGAGGGTTGTGGTCAGGGCACTGAGAGTTCAGACAGGCGAGCGGTCAGGGCGAGGATCCATGAATGGGGCATCAGGAGCCCAGATGGGTGGGTAGCTGAGGGAAGGGTTCATGATCAGTGTGTCAGGAGCTCCAGTGGGTGGGAGGTCGGGGCATTAGGAACTCGGATGGGTGGGTGGCTGGGGTGAGGATCTGCGGTAGAGACATCAGGACCTCCAGTGGGCGTCCAGGTCGAGGGACTTCTGTCAGAGCATCAGGAGGTCTGGTGGCCAGGCAGCCGGAGAGGTTATGTGTTTGGGGTGTTGGAAGCTCTCAGACTAGCGGGCAACCAGGGCGAGGATCTGCAGGATCTGCATTGGGGACATCAGGAGCACAGATGGGCAGGCAGCTGGGGCATTGGGAGCTTGGATGAGCGGATGGCTGGGGCATCGGAAGCTCGGATGAGTAGGCGGTCGAAGCAAGGGTTCGTAGTTGGGGCATTGGGAGCTCGGTTGGGGAGGTAGTCGGGGTGTCAGGAGCTCAAATGGACAGGTGGCCGAGAGGGCGAGGTTTCGTGGTTGGGTGTTGGGAGCTTGGATAGGTGGGTGGACTGGGCCAAAAAATAGGGGGGGGGGGGGTCAACTTTTACATGGGATATACAGAAAATACGTGATTTTTTGTGCCAAAAAATATGAAGGGTCGACTTATACATGGGAATCAACTATTACACCAGTATATATAGCAATAGTTTTGCCCATTCAGTCCTTCTACCAAAGTGCATGATCATACACTTTCCAACATTGTAAGACAATAGGGTGATGGTGGAGGGTATTTCTCTGACTGGAGGTCTGTAACCAGTTGTGTAATGATAACGAGTTTACTGTCATACACATAGGACAATGTACATATGCACCACAATTCTTCCTTTCTGGAGCTGAACAGGTACTTGTTTAAAAAAGCTGTAATAGTAATCTATTTAAATTAAAAGAGACAATAAATACATAGTGAATATGACACAAATATTTACAGTGATGCGAGTGCAAAAGGGTAACTTGCAATCGTGCAGACATTTCATTGTGCTGTGGAACATTTCCTGATTAATGACCAAGGGGAGATTTGGGAACCATGGTGTTCCCCAGCAAACATTGCAGGGACCCCTGTCATTTTATTAAATGAGTTGAATGAAGTTCAGTTAGTTTGCAGATGATATTGGCGAAATAGTTGATGGTGAGGAAGGATATAGCAGGAATGTAACCAGTTGGAGATATGGGTGAAGAGATTGCCAAAGGTTTGACAAGTGTGGAGTGCTGCGTTTTGGAGTCAAATGCACAAGTCAAGTCAACAGTTAATGGTAGGACCCTCAAGGAGCATTGCTGAACAGAGGGATCTTACTGGGTGAATCCTGTGCAACGGTCAGTCTACACTGGGAGCATTGTGTGCAATCTGGTTGCTTTGCTACAGGAAGAATGTGGAGGTTTTGGAGAGGGTGCAGAAGAGATTCACCATGATGTTGCCTGGGTTTAAGGGTATTATTGCCTGGATGGAATGGAAAAAGAAGCTTTTTACCATGTCTTGGAACATATGCAAATGAACAATTCCCAATTCTACCATGTGACTGAGGGAAGTTTGAAAGGCATTTGTTCACACCTGTCTGCTAGAAAGGTCGGCAATCCTTGCCTCGGCAGATGACAGCAGCTGGACAGAAGGCTGGTGTTTGCCATCAATTATGTACATGCCATCGCTGACTCCAACGGTTGAGAAAGTGTCCAGGGGAAGGTACTTGTACAACAAGCAGCTGTTGAGGACAAACTGCAGTCAAAAAACAAAGCAGTAACAAAAGCTCTCTTAAACTAGCTTCAAACCCTCCTCTCCACACTCCTTGTCTTCAATTTACATGTATTATGTATTAACTCATGGGATGTAGATGTCTCTAGGAATGCCAGCATGAATTGTCCATCTCTAATTTACTTGGAATATTGTGTTCGGTTCTGGACGCCTCATTACAGGAAGGATGTAGAATCTTTGGAGAGGGTGCAGAGAAGATTTACCATGATGTTGAAGAACGTGTGACATGAAGCAAGGTTGACAGAGCTAGGGCTTTCCTCTTTGGAACGACAAAAGATAAAATGTGATTAATAGAGATTATGATGGATGTACCAAAATACAATAAGACCTAAGAACAGAAAATGGCCATTCAGGCCATCGAGTCTGTCCCACCATTTAATCATGAGCTGATTCATTTTCCCACTCAGCCCCAGTGCCCAGCTTTTTCACCTTAACCTTTGATGCCCTGGCTAATCAAAAATTTATCAATCTCTACCTTAAGTACACCCAATGATTTGGCCGCCACAACTGCCTGTGGCGGCAAATTCCACAGATTCATCATCCTTTGGCAAAAGAAATTCCTCCGCATCTCTGTTCTAAGAGGATGCCCTTCAATCCTGAAGTTATGCCCTCTTGTCCTGGACTCTCCCACCATGGGAAACAATCTTTCTACATCTCCTTTCAACATTTGAAATGTTTTAATGAGATTCTTCCAATGAGTGCAGGCCAAGAGGAGTCAAATGCTCCTCATATGATCATTCTTATATTCCGGATCCTTGTGGATCTCTTCTGAACCCTCTCCAACGTCAGCACATCCTTTCTTAAATGAGCCCAAAACTGCTTAATAATACTCCTAGTGAGGTCTTGTTCTTATAAAGGATCAACATCACATCCTTGCTCTTATATTCTATTGCTAATACACATTTTCTCCTCACAAAATGCAATTTAAACAAAGCCATATTGCCTATTTCTGATTAGTCCTGTCCTTTCCAACTGATCATTTATCCTGTCAGGATTTTTACTACTAACTCCCTATCTTCTGATGTGAGGCTCTAAATGCCTGGGTTTTCCCTGCCTGAAAAGGTGGACCAGTCACCTGCTTCCGCAGCTGTGCCAGATAAGATTTACAGATCTCAGCCAGAGCCCAAACAATCTCTTCAACGGGTTAACAGAGCATTCCAATAGGAAAACCAAATGCTAGTGGTGTGTGCATGCTGTGTGAGGGTAAATGGAAAACAGGAAGACTTTGGGATTGCTTATTTAGGAAGGGAATTCTGGAGATTGGCACAACAGTTGCAAGAAGTTTCATCACTGACGTGAGCTCAGTGCAGGTCAGTGGGACTGGGTAGGAAGGCAGGTTGTTCACTATGGCTGGGCCTGTTTCTTTGCTGCATGACTCTGTGACATTGGTCAAGTACAGCACATTGGCACTGATGTCCCGAGGTTCTGGAGGATTACTTACTTTAGGTCCTGTTGTCGTGGGTCAGCTGTATTCATGCAGGGTTCGGTCACTTGGAACTGCAGGTTTGGAGCTTCATAATATTTGCTAGGCAGCAAGACCAAATAATCCTGGTGGACGGAATTAAACAGATGGATTAGGCAATCACCCAGAAAGGGAAGTTCGGCTGTAAAGTCCACTTTCACCC
Source organism: Narcine bancroftii (assembly GCF_036971445.1). Classification (NCBI taxonomy): domain Eukaryota; kingdom Metazoa; phylum Chordata; class Chondrichthyes; order Torpediniformes; family Narcinidae; genus Narcine; species Narcine bancroftii. The sequence continues at coordinate 371,149,657 of NC_091470.1, forward strand.
CAATGCAACTCAGCAGGTAGAGCAGCATCCACAGGAATAAAAGAATGGTGGATGTTCTGGGCCGGAACCCTTCGTCATGACTAAGAGGGAGTTGTGCTCTTCCTTCTCTTCCCAGAGAGCACCGATTTGGATTGTCAGCCATTCCTTCTCTCCTGCAGATGCTGCTCGACCTGCTGTGTTTCCCTGGCAGGATGTGCATTGGCCCAAGTTCCAACACACGCAGTGTGCTTCCTCTTTCATCGCAATGATTGTTTTTTAAATTTAAATTTAGACATACAACCCAGCAACTTCTGGTCCTTGAGTCTGTGCCGCCTAATTACACTCAATTAACCTATAAACCTCCCCCTCCCCCCCAGTACATTTTCAAGGGTGGGAGAAAACCTAAGCACCATGAGGAGACCCACGCAGACATGGGGAGGATGAACAAACTCCTTACAGACAGCGCCGGATTTGACCCTGGGTCACTGGTGTTGCAACGGTATTGCGCTAACCGCTATGCTCACCATGCTGCCCATCTTCATTTCACGTCCAGGCTACTGAGCAGGATTGTTTTATTAATACATTAAGAGAAAGCATTAAAATTATGTAGTACAATGTTCCCTGGGCCGGTCCTTACCAGGAGCACGCCGTTGGTCTCAATGTTGACAATCCACGTTCCAGGTGTGAACACAAAAGGGTCTCCATAGTTACTCCTTGAGACAGTCACAAAAGATGGTTCCCTGCTACGGGGGAAGGTAATCTCCTTGATCTGCGGAGACACTGGAATGGTGAAGAGAGGGAATACTGAATGACAGATTTAGGGCATATATAGTTTAAATGTACTTTTCAGTAAACCCTGCAGTTTGTCTCTGTACCACACCTTGCACTCTGTGACCCACTGTAACACGGTGCCCTGCGCCTCACTGTAACACCCCACTCTGCATTTTGTAGCCCAATGTAACACTGCTCTCTGAAACTCACTGTACCACCACACCCCGCATTCTGTGACTCACTGTAACACCTCACTCTGTACTCCGTGACTCACTGTAACACGGCGCCCTGCACACTGTGACTCACTAGGCCATTTCATGTCGGGCCTTCACCTTGGGATAGAAAAACAGGAACTTGCGTTTCAGACAGCAGCCCTAAAAGGCTGCTTCAGCATCCCATTCAAATCCAGAATCCCGGCCTCTGGAGGTGGGGCAACTGGTACCATAGCGCTGCCTATCATCAATATGCGACAGAGCAATGGCTGTCTTCCCTACCCATAATCCCCCACGCAGCTGAAACCGCTCTATGGCTCCCAGAACAGTTCCAGCTGCGTGGGGGATTATGGGTAGGGAAGACAGCCATTGCTCTGTTGCATTTTGAGCCACAGAGTGCGGCCCCAAAGGCCGAAGCGGCCCGGTGAGGATGTCCAAATCCACACTAGCCTCCCTCTGATGGCTCCCGCTGCCCCACCGGTCCCCGTTGCCCTGACTGCCACTGCCCCGCCATTCCCCGCTGGCCTGAATGTTCCCATTACCCCAACAGCTCCCACTACCCCGACTGCCCAACCAGACCCCGCTGACAGCCCCCGCTGCCCCGAGGGCTCACCGCCACCCCTGACTTGGAGGGAGAGGAGTGAGTAGGGAGATGGGTCGTGGGCTGACAGCATCATCAGTCCATCCCTAAACAGCCGCTTAGCGCGACTGTACATTCAGATTGATTGGTGGAGGGCTGCGATGTGGAGATTATCCTTCTCGGAGAGGGATGAGAAGATGAGGCTTGGAGTCCGCCTCACCGTACCCTGCACTTTGTGATTCACTGTAGCAGTGTATCCCCACATCTTTGTTTTATTTTGCATTATTTGCTGTACTTAACCATGGGCTGACTTACCTGGATCACACACAAAACACATCTCTTCATTGTACCTCAGTAAGTATGACAATAAATCAATTCAAATTGAAATCATTTCAATTTGTCAAGAGTTTGTATGTTCACTTTGAATGCCAAATAATAATAATTCCAGATTTTCTTTCAATAAATAAAATGCAGGTATAGATTCAACTCGAACACCATCAGATGTTCATACAGCATGGAAATGGATTGAACTTGGCAAATACCTCCTGGAAGACCTTTGCCAAGTCGTTCAAATTCTGATAACCCCCAACTTTGTACATTTGTTAAATATCAGCTGACAATGCTAGAAATTAAGTAACGAACCATAAATGCTGGGAGCGCTCAGCAGGTGTCGAGAGGCAGTGTCTGAGGCTAAACACCCTTTATTAGACTGATGAAACATTAACTCTGTCTGTCTCTACACACACACACATACTGACTGACCTGCTGAGTGTTTTAGGTGCCCTCTGCTTTTACTTTTAATTTCCAACAGCTGCACATCCTTACATTTTCACTTCATTTTAGATTCCTTGCCTTTTTCCAACTTATAACCTAACAGGCAGCATGTCCTGATCACAGCAGTTCCCCTCTGCTTCTCCGCTCCCTTCAATCCGAGGTGCCCACCACTCCTTCCGTGGGATTATGAATTTCCAACACCATCACAACTCTTCTGGAGTCCCAACCTGCTCTCAAACTGTTCCCTTCACCTTATGGGGAGAGTGTGACAATACACTGGCCAGTTCAGGATTATTGTCACATGTACCACAATGTAGCGACAGAGATTGTGCTGTTAGACATCCTATACAAAGTGCAACAGTACTGAAGAGCAGAGTTTTAATATTTTTAAATTAATGGTACAACATGGTAGAAGTTATAGAATAAAGTCTGCAGATCGAGTGCAATACACAACTCTGTTGGAATTAGCATCCATAGGAAGCAAGGGGTAACCAACATTTCAGGCTTGAGCCTTTTATCAGGTATAAGCCAAAAATAGGCAGATGTCTGAATAAAAAGGTAAGAGAGAAGGGTGCAGGCAAAGGAGGGAGGAAAGGGCAAGGAAAAGAGCACAAACTAACAGGTAAGAGAACATAGGTGGATGTAGGTGGAAGGGTAGAAGAGAAAGAAGCTGAGAAGGGATAGCAGGAGACAATAGCTCCCTGATTGGAAAAGAAAGAGAAGGGAAGGAGGAATTGAAGAACACAGTGGGATGGGAAAGGAGAGAGTCACAGGGAAGAGGGTTAATGGAGATTGGAGAAATCGATATCGAGGCTGCTGAGTCGGAAGATAAAGTGTTGTTTCTCCAAATGATAGGTGGCCTACCCGGCCCATGAAAACCATGCTGCCCAATTACACCCGATTAATCTACCAATCGCATACATTTTGGAGGGTGGGAGGTGTAATGGAATATTTGGGAGATAAATTAGTAAAATTAGAGCAGGTTACATACATACGCACACTTTAAAACAGAGCTTACTTGAAATATTTAAGAATTCATATTCAGTAACTTTACAGAAACTATGGAGAATGCTGTGCACATTTCACAAGTCGGTGCTCATTGAAATGACACCATTAAAGCCACAAGCAGGAGATGCTCTGGCTGTTAAAAGCTCTTTGCAAGGGTTTTGACAGAGTGCACAGAAAGGTCACTCCTGGGTTCTTGTTTACCTAAAGAAAACAGCTTGACCAAGAAGACTAACTCCTATAGAGAGCGAGAGAGAGCGAGAGAGAGAGAGAGAGAGAGAGAGAGAGAGAGAGAGAGAGAGAGAGAGCTGAAACAAGCAGGAGAAACTTGTTGGAGCTGAAACAAAAAAAGCTCCAGAGCGGCAGATGGCTGGAAGTGCTATCTGTTTGATGTTTCTCTTAGAATAAGTGAAACAGAAAGGAACTCTCTGATAGCCTGAAAGAAAGAGGTTATCATCTGGAGAACCCTGATGGGGCAAGTTTCACCAGCAAGACATTGAGGTGACTAATGGTGATACCTCAGTTGTGGAAATCCTGGAACAACAAATCTCTCTCAGCAAACCTACGAGAACCTTCCTGACCAGTAAACATTTACCTTTTGAGTACCAAAGCCTGGTGAATTTTATACATGTTCAATTCTGTGCACAGTATAAGAATTGCCTGCAACCAGATAACTTGGAAGAATGAGAAGTGAAATTGAACTGTGAACCAAAGAACTTTTCTTATATTTACACACACTTCACATACACGTGCGCTTAGAATTAGAAGGGGGTTAAGTTGGGCTTAGTTAAGTTAATAGAGATAAGTCAAAGTTTGATTTTGTTTTCATGTTTAAAGATGATTAAAAACAACTTTTGTTTAAGTAACTATTTGTCTTGGTGATTGTCTATTGCTGCTGGGTTTTGGGGTCCTTTGGGCTCGTAACAGAGGAAACCAGAGCACCAAGAGAAAACCCACGCAGGTCATAGGGAGAATGTCCTATGACTCCTTCAGACAGTGTCGGAGAGATCAGTTGGGATGGAGCAAAGGCAACTTAGTTCTACTATTTTAGAGTCTGATAACGACAGGGAAGAAACTATCCTTGAATCTGGTGGTGTGTGATCTCGTGAATCTTCTTCCTGACAGGAGGGAGGGTGAAGAGATTGTGGCCGGGCAGTGTCGTTTTCACCCTGGACATTGGACATGTTTACCATTAATCACATCAAAGCAACACAGCCAGCCTGTACCGGCACCCTAGGTCAGACACAGAGTTTGCTGGCCTAAAGAGAGTAGTGTGACTTGCTCAAAAGATGGCAGCGATTCTGGAGAGAGAGGGTGGGTGAAGTGGTCCAAGGGACTGCGCGGTTAGAGGGGCCAAATCACCATCCCAGTCTGTTGGTACAAGACAGCATGGGCCCCTCTTCCCCCTCAGGAAAAGCCTGCATTTGGTGACACGCGTTTCCTGGGAAATGCCGCCACTTCCTGGTTGCACATCGCTGGGCAGGCAGTGACTCCGCGACACACTGACCAGCAAGCCCCAGGTAGGAAGTGGGTCGTCTCCTAAAAGCAGCGCAAGAGATTCAAATAAAGTCAGTTCCTGGTTCAGCCTCGTGTTGGTGTAGCACTCCCAATAGCAGATCCTACATCTTAAACAAAAAGGAATCAAATTAACCCTCCTTCACCCAGGGCAGGAGGGAAAAGAAAGTTTTTTAAGGATCCAGGAGAGGCAATGGACTTTGTAAGAACCCTGCCACTGCTTCGGGATTAAATCTAAATGTAAATAATGTGGAAAGAGGGAGTCATGGGAAAGATGTAAATATTTTAATTGTGAGGAATACGAGAGGAGATATGTGTTTTTTTTTCATAACGTTAATGTTTAAAGATTAATGTATATTAGAAATAAGAATGAATATGGGGAGCTCAAGGAAAGGGAGGGAGATACAAGTGATAGATGGATGCATTAGCCACGTCTCAAAATGGAGGGGGGGGGGATTAGTACCAATAGCTTGGTCATTGTGCCTGGTGGGGGGGGGGGAGATAAAGATAAACTGGGAGGGGGAAAAGAGAAGGGGAGAATATATGGGTTGTTTTTCATTTTGTTATCGGGGTAATTTAATTGACGGAACTTTCAGTTGAATGAGGTTGGGGAGTGGGGGGGATAAATACAGATTCTGTATGCTACATGAATGTTAAAAAAGATCATAATGCTTGTTGGATGAGTCTACTAAATTTAAAATAAAATAATCAAAAAAAAGAAAGCAGCAAAAATCATGAAGGACCCCCCCACCACCCTGGTCACAATCTCTTCTCACTTCTCCTTCAGGCAAAAGGTACAGAAGCCTGAAGACCAGTACCTCTAGGTTCAAGAACAGTAACACAGATCAGGGACTGCTCCAACATCACAAAAGGACTCTCTGCACTATTGCAAAGTCATTGCTTTTGCACTTGGATCACTGTGAATATTTTTTATTTATTGTCTGTTTTAATCCAATTAAGTATACTATTGGAGTTGTGTTTTTTTACAAAGTGTCTGCTCAGTTGCAGAAAGTAGGAATTTCAGTGTACCTGTACAACGTCCCATGTGTATGACAATAAACACGTTATCATAATCTCTTGAAGAACCAGAGGGCTTCCCTGATGGGGCAGTCATGTCCTGACAGCCTAGTCTCATCTCCCATTGTGACGAATGATTAAGGTTCTTTTTCTACAGATGCGACCTGAAGGATAATTACAGATTTGCAGTGTCTGGAGGATTTTGATTTGAGGTCAAAAACTTTAGGTGGACTGCAGGCAAACTAATTTTTTTAAAGAAATTTCTCAAAACAGTATAGGTTTCCTGAAATTTATGTTACAGATGAGAGGAAAAGTTGAAGGTTAAAAATCAGTTTATCGTGTAAGTGATAATTCATCTTCTTTCTCATTGGATTCTCTTTTGACTCCTCCAACTTCCTCCAAGTAAAACAGGTGGCCATGGGAACTTGCATAGGTCACAAATTTGGCTGCCTTTTTGTTGTCTACATAAGCAATCCACGCTACAAGCCTACAATCCTCTGTCTCCGTCACATCTGCTCCCATGACGAAGTCTTCCATGTGAGATCATCCGAGATGATCTCCTCCTTCAAATGATGTGGCTTCCCCTTTATCACCATCTACACAGCCCTCACCCGCATTTCTTCCATTACCCACAATATTGCCCTGGCCCCCTCTGCCCCCCCACACATCAAGGTTGGGATTTACCCTTGTCCTCACCTACCACCCTACACATCCAACATATCGTCCAGTATACCTTGATGGGCTCAAGCCTGAAATGTTGTTTATGTATCTTTATCTTTGGTCTATAAAGTACACAGTTTGACCTGCTGAGTTTCTCTTCAATCACTGCGCCTGCAGACTTTCATGTGTTACTCCAATCCAGCACACCCCTGCCTGGTACCCATACTCACATCTCGTTCAATTAGTGGTTCTCCACCTTTTTCTTTCCACTCACATATCACTTTAAGATTTCCTTATGCCATCAGTGCTCTCTGATTAGTTAGAGTTTGCTTAAGGTGGTATGTGGGTAGAAAGAAAAAGTTGGAAAACCATTGTTTTAGCCATAACTAATTGACTCGTTATGTGGACGGTTTCAGAACTCCAAAGGAAATGGCCAATGAGAATTTTCTCAAGCAAAATATTCAGTAACAATCGGGTCTAGAGCAGTGGTTCTCAACCTTCCCTTCCCACCCACATCCCACCTTAAGAAATCCCTTACTGATCACAAAGCACTTAAAGTGTATGTGAGTGGAAAGAAAAAGGTTGAGAACCACTGTTGCACAAAACATACAAGATGCAATAAAGAGAATATTCCTATTATTTTCCATAATTGACACTAAAAGCAGACTGGTGAGATCTGAGCCCTGCCTGGCTTACCTGTATTTTGTTGAACTTGGTAGACGGTCAGGAGGCCATATACAGTAGTGAATCTAGGGTTAATATATCGCAGGATGAGGTGGAATAAATTGGAGTTTCCGTTCTTCACGTGGACTGTTACCCTTATGTTATTCTGTAAAAGTGAAGTTAATTGGCACATGAATGATTGAGCAAAGTTACCAGCAGTGCCTGTAGTTGGAGCTCGTGCAGGACAAAGGCTATCCTGGCTCTGAAGTCAGAGAAAGTCGTGTGGATAAGGAGGCAGGCCAAGAGTCAGGAGGCTATGCAGAATGAAAGTAGGGAAAGCACATGTAGGAAAGAATCTACTCACAGCAAGAATCAATATTAACCTTCTCAGTGTCTAATGGCTTCCTTTAGGAACCAGGGATTTCAGCTCAGGTTTACATTAGAGAAGCTGGTTCTCAGAGTGAGGAAAGTTGAAAGACTTGATGGAGGTGGGCGTGGTATAGTACAGCACAGAAAAATTCCTTTTGGCCCATGTGTCCATGCCAAACATGATGCCCAAATCAAAGTAAAACTCTGCTGCTAGGACCTGATCTGCATTCTTTATTCTCTGCACATCTAGAACCCCCTTAAACACTACCATTAGATAGGCTTCCACCACTATCCGCACTCACCACTCTGTGTGAAAACTTTCCCCGCACCTCTCCCATAAACCTCCTCCGCCTCATCTTCAACACAAGCCCTCCAGTGTGTGACATATTTACTTTGGGGACTGTCCCCCACTATCATGATTGGATAAGCCTCTATCAGATCTCCCCCTCAGTCTCCGATACTCCTGAGAAACAATTCAAGTTTGTCCAACCTCTCCCCATAACTCACCCCCTCTGAATCAGGCAGTATCCTGGTGAACCTCTTCTCTTCTGTCCCCTGTCCAAAGCCTTCACATCCTTCCAATTGTGGCTGAATCAAGGCTTTATTCAGGTCCAATGTGAACATCTTATTTTAATACTCAGGGCCCTCCCTAATGAAGCCAAGCATATCATACACCTTCTTTACCATACTTTCTGTTTGCAAGGATCTATGGACAAAGATATTGCCAGAACTTGAGGAACTGAGTTATAAGGGAAAGGTTAAACAGGTTAGGTTTTTATTCCCTGGAGCGCAGAAGAATGAGAGGAGATTTGATAGAGGTATACAAAATTATGAGGGGGACAGACAGAGTAAATGCTTTTTCCTCTGAGATTGGGTGAACCAAAAACGAAAGGACACGGGTTAAAATGAAAAGTTAAATGTTTAAAGGGAAAATTAGGGAGAATAACTTCACGCAGAGAGTGGTGGGAGTATGGAACGAGCTGTCAGCTGAAGTGGTGGATGAGGGTTATATTTTGACATTTAAGAGAAGATTGGATAGGTACATAGATGTGAGGGGTATGGAGGGCTATAGTTCAGTGCAGGTCAATGGGACTCAGCAGAACAGTTTGGCGTGGACTAGATGTGCTGTATTGTTCTATGGGTCTGTGGTTCTAAGAATGTTTTTGAAGGCCTCCATTTATGTTTAAGATGGGAGCTTCTGACTACAGGGGTTCACTAGACAGCCTGCTCACTGGACCTTTGGTTGACCAGATCCCTCCTTCACCAGATCCTGACTCAGCCACCCCACCCCACCCCCACCCCCACCAAATCCTGCGATCACCTACTTGCACCGAGGACATCTGGGCATAGCCTCTCCAGCTGAAGTTCTCAAACTCCTGTGGATCAAAGCCAAACCGAACAGCTCTTCCATTGGGCGTGAAGCCATCTTCGATCTCATACTTCAAATGGTGAAGGTCTGGGAAATAGTGCTGGCTCTTTGGCCTTCAAACACAAGATAGATCCCTCAATTTCAGTGCATGGGACACTGCCATCCAAAATCAACTGAACAGCACTGAACTATAAAGAAAGATCACTTAACAATCTGTGAAATGGGAGCATTGGAGACAAATCCACGGACACTCAGTGTAACTGAAGGAACTCTATTTTGCTTCTCTTTCTCTTTCATCTGGTAACTTCTGCGGCTGGGAAATCTTTGCCTTATGGCAGATTAAATTCAATTCCATGTAATATTACATCTGCTTTATTACATGACATAAAAGAATCTTGAGGATCCAATGGTACAGAACAAGGGCAACATAATTTTACTGGTGTGTGGATCATTCAGGAGTCTGATAACAGCAGGAAAGAAATTGTCCTTGAATCTGGGGGGGGGGGGTGTGATCTCACATGTGAATCTTCCTGATGGGAGGAGTTGAAATTCCCACTCTACATGCTGGACAGCCCTCATGACTGGTGACCTGTGGAGTCATAGGCCTGTATGGCACAGAAACCGACCCTTCAGCCCATCATGGCCATGCTGACCTTTACACAATCCACTCTAATTTGTGCCCATATCTAGATTTCACATCTAGATGTCTCTAAAGGTCATGATGGATCTAAATCCACCACCTCCTCATGCACAGCTTTTCAGATATTAACATTGTGATGCAGTTAGTGCAATGTTGTTATGGCACCAGCGATCGGGACCAGGGTTCAAATCCCATGTTGTATGCAAGGAGTTTATACGTTCTCCTCATGTCTGCATGGGCTTTCCTCCCAGGGGTCTGGTTTCCTCCTATCGTTCAGAACATACAGGAGTTGTAGGTTCATTGGATGTAAGTTTGGCAGAACGGACTCATGGGCTGAAATGGCCTGTTACCATACTGCATGTTTAATTTCTTTTTAATTTAAAATTTTTTAAAGTTTTAAAATTTAAATTTAAAACCCCTCAGATCTCCAACTATGTGAATCGTATAATCTCGGAATATATAAAATGGAATCAGTGTACAACAGTGTTGATGGGTTTTTAGTGATTGAGGTGGACTCAGTGGAACTGAGGTCTCATTTATTTGAATTACATTTTAAATTCTATTTACAACATAGTGGAAGCCGATTCCAACCATTAAAATCTGTGCCAGCCAAATCAACCCCAATTAACCCATAACCCTGTCCGTTTGTGGAAGGTGGGGGGAAACTGGAGCACCCCAGGGAAAATCCATGCAGACACAGGGAGAATGTACAAACTCCTTACAGACAGTGCGAGATTCAAACCAGCTTCCATTTTGTAACTATCAGTGGAAGTTCAAAACTATTGCAGGACCAAGGATATGAACAACATACAAAGTGCTGGTCCATAAGATGTAGGAGCAAAAGTAGGCCATTCAGCCCATGAAGACTTCTCCATTCTGTTCCCTTCTCCCACTCAGCTCCACTCCCCTGCCTTCTCCACATCACCTTTGATACCCTGAATACTTATCAAGCTCTGTCTTAAATACACCCAATAACCTGGCCTCCTCAGCCGCCCATGGTAGTAAAGGTTCACCACTCCTGGCTGGAGAAATTCCTCTGCATTTCTGTTTTAAATGGGTGCCCCTCAATCCTGAAGTTTTGCCCTCTTGTCCTTGACTCCCCTACCATGGCAACCAACTTGGCTACATCTCAGACAACATCCATGGAAAACTGAAACAGTAAGGAATGGGTAGAGGCCCATTTGGTGAATAAGAGAGATCCTCATATGTGTGAGAAAACACACCCCACCCTCTCATGACTAGTCTCAGACAAGAGGATACAGATACTAGATAGTCAGTTGAAACTGAGGTGCAAAGAATTTTCCACAGAGGCCAGTGGATCTCTGGAATTCTCCATCCTGGAGGGATGAGGAGGCTGGACCTTTGGGGATATCTAAAGAGCAGATGGAATAGTCCTTGATTGATCAGGGAATTGAGGGCTTTTGGGAACAGGAGGCGAGACCTGGACCAGAGCAACCATGATCACACTGAATGGTGGGGCAGGGGCAAGGGGCCACGTGACCTCCACTTGATACTCCCCTCTTGTGCTCCTCCAGGAGAACTGAAAGAAGGACTTTCCTGATGGGCTGCTTATTTAAGCTTGGTCTCATCTTCCATGACCCAGTTGTTAGAACATAGTGCATTCCAGCCCAGTACAAGCCCTTCAACCCACAACATTGTGGGCTATATAAACCTATATAAACCTACTCCATGATCAATCTAACCAATCTCTCCCTCGTACACATAACCTTCCATTTTTCGTACATTCATGTGCCTAAGAATCATTTAAATGTGCCTATTGTTCCAGCCTCCAACACCACCTCCAGGTACCCACCACTCTCTGACTTACCTCTGATGTCTCCCCTAAACTTCCTTCCACTCACCTTCCTCTGGTATTTGCTGCTGTCACTCCAGGAAAAAAGGTGCTGGCTGTCCACCCTATCTATTCTTCTCATAATCTTTCAGACCCCTAATAAGTCACCTCTCATCCTCCATTGCTCCAAATAGAAAATAGGAGATCCCAAGTAATGGCGTCTCGGTTTGCTGTTGCGGTTAGCACAACATTATCACAGTGGCCGCAGCCTGGTTTCAAATCCAACGCTGTCTGGGAGAAGTTTGTGCATTCTCCCCATGTCTGTGTGGGTTTCCTCCGGGTGCTCCAGTTTCCTCCCACCTTCCAAACCATACAAACCAAGTCACCTTTATTTGTCATTCATACCATGCATTGCACGGTAAAGATGAGCTAGCGTTTCAACAGGATCACAAAGCAGATTTACATAAATAGAATTTAAAATATAAGTTAAAATATTAAGACGTATACAGTAAAAGTCCACAGTACACTATCCACGTATGTTCTGGGAATTCAGGAGCCTGATGGCTTGGGTGAAAAAACTGTTGTCCAATCTGAACTTAAGGGGCCGAGTCCTATGGTACCTCTTACCAGATGGCAGAAGGGAGAAGAGTTTACGTGAGGGGTGTGTGGAGTCCTTCACAATGTTTATTGCTTTTCGTCAAGTGTTGTAGACGTCCTTCATGGTAGGAAGAGAATCCCCAATGGATTTTTCCGCTGACTTCACTCTCCTCTGCAGGGTCTTGCAGTCTGAGGAGGTTCAGCTTCCAAACGAGGCAGTGATGCAATTGCTCAGAATGCTCTCAAAACATCCTCTCTAGGATGTAGTGAGGGTGGAGGGTGGAAGTTGGACTTTCCTCAGCCTTTGCAGGAAGTAGAGGCGCGGCTGGGCTTTCTTGCCTATGGAGCTGGTGTTAAGGGACCAGGTGAGATTCTCCGCCAACTTGATACTCTTGACAACCTCAATGGTGGAGCCATCAATGGTCGGCGGAGTGTGGTCCTTCTGGGTCCTCCTGAAGTTGACAACCATCTCTTTTGTTTTATTGGCTCTGCAGCAGTCCATTAGTAACTGCACCTCATCTCTCTACACTGCCTCACCATGGCCCACGATGGTCGTGTTGTCAGCAAACTTGATGATGAGGTTCAAGTTGTGTTTTGCTGCACAGTCGTGGGTCAGCAGAGAGAATCAGTGGATTAAACACGCAGCCCTCAGAGGCCCCTGTGCTCAGTGTGATAGTCTTGGAAGTGCTGTTTCTGATCCAGTCTGCCTGAGGTCTCCCTGACAGGAAGTCAAGAATCCAATTGGAGGTGTTTAGTCCGGCAGGCTCAACTTCCCTATCAGGCATTGAGGTACAATTGTGTTGAATTTCGAAATGGTCAATAAACAACATTCGAACATACATGTCCTTGTTTTCCAGTATGGGCTAGATGGAGGGCAGTGGCGATGGCATCGTCCATAGAGCAGTTGGATCCATATGTGAACTGCAGGGGATCCAGTGACAGGGACAGCAGGAGCAGGATGAGCCTCTTGAAGCATTTAATGACAGTAGAAGTGAGTGCGACAGGGCGGTAGTCATTGAGGCATGTCACAGATGACTTCTTTGGCATGGGGACAATGGTGGTGGCTTTGAAGCACGTTGAGACCACGGCGCTTCTCAGGGAGATGTTAAAGATGTCGGAGAGAACATCTGCTAGCTGAGTGCACAACCTCTGAGAACTCTACCAGGAATGTTATCTGGTCCAGCAGCTTTCCATGAGCTGTCCTTGCCTAAAACTCTCCTCACATCAGCTACTGGGTCTCAGCACAAGAGGTTTTCCCCTTCGCCGCCACATCGTTTTCACCTCAAAACACGCAGAGAAGTTGTTCAGTGCATCTGGGAGGGAGGCATCACCGGCACAGCCAGATGTAGTAGTCTTGTGATTGGTGATATCTTGGATGCCCTTCCACATGCGTCGCATGTTCTTGCTGTCCAGGAGGTTACCATGAATGTGCTGGGCAAGTGCATGCCTTGCTTCCCTGATGGCCTCAGATAGCTTAACTCTTGCAATATCTAGAGCCTACCTTGTGGCCCACTCTGAAAGCAAAGACTCGGTTCCTCAACAGCACACTCACCTCCTACATACGGGGGTTGTAGGTTAATGTGGTATTTGGGGAGCATGGGCTGGAAGTCAAGTCAAGTTCATTGCCATCTGACTATACAAGAACAACCCAACGAAATAACATTCTCCGGTCCTCGGTGCAAAACGTGCAGACACACAACCAGACATAACACACACACAGACAAACAATACATATGCAGGACAAGAATTTTATCCCTACAAACAGATAAATAAATAAATATGACCTTGTACAGTTGAGAGTCTCGGCGGGTGAGTGTGACCAGTTACTTTCATCCTTCAGCATTCTCACCACACTTGGGAAGAAGCTGTTCTTCACCTGGTAATTGACGCACTGTCAGTAACTCAAAATACTAGAGATACAGAACTATAAGCTTTTATTTATAATAAATTTGAAGTTCAACCTGCGCTGTGACTCAGGCCTTCTGGGGAGAGGTTATGGTGTTGGAGCCTTTATGCAGGGTCAAGAGGGAGGAACCATTGGTACAGTCACAGGATGCGGCGGAGCCAGATTAATGAGTGTACAGCAGGTCACCACAGTGATCCTCCTGGATCTCTTCCCTGACAAGAGTAGCTGAAAGATGCTGCGTGCAGGGTGGAAGGGGTCCTCAATGTTTTGTGCACCCTCTTCAGACACCCTCCTGGTTGATCACGCCGATAGAGGAGAGGTAGACTCCAGTGATCCTCTCTACCACTCTTATGGTCCTATAGATTGACCTCCGATCTATTTCTCTCCAGCAGTGATGAGGCTGGCCAGGATGCTCTCGATAGAGCTCCTATAGAAGGTTGACATAATGGTGCCTGGTAGCCTTGCCCGTTTCAGTCTTCTCAGGAAGTACAGTCGCTGTTGAGCCTTCCTGACAAGTGAGGAGGTGTTGAGTGTCCACGATAGGTCATTAGTTAAGTGAACCCCAAGAAACGGTGCTCTCCACACTCTCTCTCTACTACAGTTGTTGATGTGTAGTGAGGGTGGTCGTTCCTGGACCTTCTGAAGACCACGATCATCTCCTTCGTCTTGTACACGCAGAGACTCAGGTTATTATTCTCGCAACATTTCACGAGATTTTCCACCTCCATGCGACTCATCGTTGTTGCTGATGAGGCCAACGACTGTTGTATCATTTGCAAACTTGATGACTCTGTTGGAGTTGGATCTAGCGATGTAGTCGTAGGTCCGTTATTGCATGGTATGTGTAAATTAAACTCATTTAAAAGCCCTAGCTCTATCAACATTGCTTCATGAGACACGATCTCCAATTCAGGCAAAATCCTGGTAAATCTCCTCTTCACCCTCTCTAAAGCTTCCACATCCTTCCTGTAATGAGGCGATTAGAAATGAAAGCAAGAACACAATTGTTGTTTTGAAATATTGTCCGTGTTTCTCCTCGCTCTGTAGACCTGTGCCCTCTTGTTATTGATCATTTTCCATAAACAACAATGATATAATGAGCAGATAATTATTTTCAAATCTTGTACCTGGGTCACTCTTGATTTGGAAAGTAGAGTGTTGTGTGGACTCACCTGTTACAGGTACGACCCTCAACGTTCGTTCGACACTGGCAGTTTCCTGATGTCACGCTGCACGTTAGATTAGCTGACCCTCCAACATCACATCCGCAACCTGTTGGGAGACCGAGCGTGAGGTATGAGGTAGTAATTTGAACTACTGTATATTCAGAGAGCTCAAAACATCCCTGAAAAAAAGGCAATATCCTACAGATACTGGAATTCTGAAATTTATAAAAACTGAAAATGCCGAAACCTCAGCAGATCCAGCAGTATCTGTGGAGAAAAAAATGTGTTCACCTTTCAGGAGGAAGACCCTTCACCAGAATTGGAGCAAAAAAAAAATTTCTTAAACCCTGGCTCATTATTTGATTTTCTCACCTTCTAAGCCACAAGACCACAAGACATAGGAGTGGAATTACATCATTTGACCCATCAAGTATGGCCCCACTATTCCATAATGGCTGATTTTCAAACCTTTTCAACTCCATTCTCCTGCCTTCTACCCACAACCCTTGATTCCCTTCTTGATCAAAAACCTATCTACCTCGTCTTTAAATATCCCCAATGTCAAGGTCTCCACAGCCGTCCACAGCAACGACTTCCACAGATTTACCCCACTCAGGGTCAAGAAATTCCTCCTCATCTCTGTTCTAGAGGAACGTTTTTGTATTCTGAGGCTGTGCCCTCTGGTCCCAGACTCCCCTACCACAACAAAAATTCTCTCCACATCCACCCTATCCAGTCCTTTCATTGTTCAATAGGTTTCAATAGATCCCCCCACATTCTTCTAAACTCCAGCAAGTACAGTCCCAGAAACCCCAAACTCTCCTCATGTGAAAACCCTTTCATTCCAGGGATCATTGTAGAGAACCTCCTCTGGAGCCTTTCCAATGCCAACATATTCTTCCTTAGATAGGCAGCCCAAAACTGCTCACAATACCA
This sequence comes from Narcine bancroftii, assembly GCF_036971445.1. Lineage (NCBI taxonomy): Eukaryota > Metazoa > Chordata > Chondrichthyes > Torpediniformes > Narcinidae > Narcine > Narcine bancroftii. The sequence continues at coordinate 371,165,608 of NC_091470.1, forward strand.
TAGCAAGATTCCATAAACAACAATGATATAATGAGCAGATAATTATTTTCAACCATCTTGGTATTGGCGAGGCATTGCCAGTAACTTCTATAGCCTGGTTTGAGAAATCAAAAGCCTAGGAATGCAGAAAGTTGCAAAAGGTAGCAAACACAGCCAGATCCATCACAAGCTCCGACCCTCCCATCCATTGAAGACATCTGTGTGAGGCGCTACCTCAAGAAGGCAGTCAACATCATAAAGAATCAGAATCAGGATTTATTGTCAGGAACAAGTCATGAAATTTGGTGTTTTGTGGCAGCATCACAGGGCAAACATACCTATTAAGTGGTTATATGGTTATGGTTATATAACCATCTTACAACATTACTATATAAAAAATAATAACAATTTTGTGCATGAAAAGTAAGGCAGTGTCTTTGGTTCATTGTTCATTCAGGAATCTGATGGCAGTGGGGAAGAAGCTGTCCTTGTGCCACTGAGTGCTCGTCTTCAGGCTCCTGCATCTTTTTCCCGAGGGAAGCAGAGAGAAGAGGGAATGGCCTGGGTGGTCGGGGTCTCTGAAGATAAAGGCTGCTTTTTTTAAGACACAACCTCATGAATTAATTCCGGTGCCTGTGATGTCACAGGCCAACTCTCTGGAGTTTATTCATGTCCTGTGAGTTGGCACCACCGTACCAGACAGTGATGCAACCAGCCAGAAGGCTCTCCACGGTACACCTGTAGAAGTTTACAAGTCTTTGGTGACGTACCGAATCTCTTCAGACACCTCACAAAGTATAGGCGCTGGCGAGCCTTCTTTGTGATTGTATCAACATGGAGGCTCCAGGACAGATCCTCAAAGATGATGACACCCAGGAATTTGAAGTTCTTGACCCTCTCCACTACTAAGCCCTCAATGAGGACTGGGTTGTGTTCCCCTCACTTCCTTCTGAAGTCCACAATCATCTCCCTGGTTTTGCTGATGTTGAGCGCAAGGTTGTTGTCATTACACCATTCAATGAGCTGATCTATCTCCCTCCTGTACTCTTCCTCATTGCCATTTGTGATTCTACCAACAACTGTGGTGTTATCGGCAAACTTGTAGATGGCACTGGAATTATGTCTGCCGCACAGACGTGGGTGTAAAACGAGTAGAGCAGAGGGCTAAGCACGCATCCTGGGGTGTGCCTGTGTTGATGAGGAGATGTTGTTTCCAATTCGTACTGACTGTGGTCTTCTAATGGGAAAGTCAAGGATCCAGTTACAGAGACGCGTACAGAGGCCTAAAGTTTGTAGCTTCTTGACAGAACTGAGGGAATAATGGTATTGAAGGCTGAGCTGTAGTCTAGGAAGAGCAGCCGTATGCACGAGTTACTGTTTTCAAGGTGATCCAGAGTTGAGTGGGGAGCCAGCAATATTGCATCTGCTGTGGAGCAATTGTGCCGATAGACAAATTGCAGTGGGTCCAGTCCTTTGCTTAGGTATGTGTTAATTCTGGCCATGACCAGCTTCTCAAAGTATTTCATCACAGTAGAAGTTAGTGCTCCTGGGCGATAGTCATTGAGGCAATTCACTCTACTCTTCTTGGGTACTGGAATGATTGATGCCCTTTTGAAGGAGGAGGGAACCTCTGACTGCAGCAACAAGAGGATGAAAATGTCCGTGAACACTCTGGCTAGTTGATTGGCAGAGATTTTCAGTTCCATGCCAGGTATGCCATCAGGGCTTGACACCTTGTGAGGGGGTTCACCCTCTTAAATGATGTTCTGACATTGCCCTCAGAGACGATATCACAAGGTCCTCAGCCTTTTCAGGATTCTAATAGGCACTGTTCGGTTCTTCTTCTCAAAGTGGGTATAGGTTCATGAGGTAGTGAAGCTGATCACAGCCATCTATAGTGTTCACCTTCGCTTTGTAGGCTGTAATAGTCTGCACTCCCTGCCATAGCTGGCGTGTATCCGACTCTAGCTTCCTCCAGAATTGCCATTTTGCTTTGGAGATGGCCTTCCGCAGGTCGTACCTGGACTTCTTGCAAAGATCTCGATCTCTGGCCTTAAACACCCTTGTTCTTGCCTTCAGCAGGTTGCAGATTCTCTGATTCATCCAGGGCTTCTGGTTGAGGAACGCCTGGTATTTGCGCGTGGGCACACACTCATCCACGCAGGTCTTGTTGAAGTCAGTGACAACTGTTGCAGATTCATTAAAGTCTATCACAATCCCGCTTCCATTACAGTCCTGCTAACATTACAGTCCCACTCTCATTACAAGATGCTCCAATTTCCTTCCACCTGCCAAAATAATTGTATGGCCCCAGTGTCCGCCAGAACAATAGTATACAAAATTATGATCAGTATAGATAGGGTAAATGCAAGTAGACTTTTTCCACTGAGGTTAAATGGAACAAGATCTAGCAAATCTGGATTAAGGGAACATTAGAGGGAATTTGTTCATGCAGGGAGTGGTGAGGGTGTGATGAGCTGTCAGCTGAAGTGGTGATTGTGGGCTCAATATCAACATTTAAGAAAAAATTGGGCAACTACATGGATGGGAGAAGAATGGAGGGAAGTGGACTGAGTGCAGGTCAATGGGGCTAAGTAGAATAATATTTCAGCTTGGACTTAATGGGCCAAAGGCTCTATTTCTTCAATGGTTCATCCATAGAACCACCTTGCCTGAGAGGGACAGAGTTGGTGGGGTGGGATCTGTAGGCAATCAAATTCACAAGGGATGCTACCAGGATTGGAGACATGATTTATAAGGTTAGGCTTGGACTTTTCTCCCTCGAACATAGGAGACTGAAGGCAGGATATTTTAGAAGCTCGTATAATTTGGAAACCGGCCCTATTAAATGTTGTCTCTGGCCTGTGCATTACAGAGGTTGGTGACAAGTAAAGTTCGGGGGAAACATCGGGTACATTCTTTTTTCAGAGAGCAATGGGTACCTGGAATGTATTGACGGGGGTGGTGGTGAAGCCTGGTACAATAGGGACATTTAAAAGACTCTTAGACAGGCACATGGATGCAAGAAAAGTAGAGGGTTATGGGTGTGAGGGAGGGAAGAGTTTATATAGGTCAGCACAATTTCATGGGTTGAAGGGCCTGTACTGTGCTGGAATGTTCTATGTTCTCCGCAAGTTACTGCTCACTTTTCATCCTGGCTTCGATGAGAATCTTTTCACTCACCTTGACAACCAAAGTAGTTCCCATTTTGTAGGTTGTAGTGTCCTTTGGTACACCAGTCACAGGGCTTCCCACACACATTTGGTTTGCAGTAGCAACTGCCATCACCCTGAAATATCAAGATCACACCTTCAATATGATACAGTAGCTTCCTGTGCACCCACCAGACAAAGGAGAGGACTGTGAACTTCAGGAGGACGAAGGTCAACTCTTCTCAATTACACCAATGTCGTGGAGAGAGTGGCGAGCACAAAGTTCCTTTGTATGCAAATAAAGGACGACCTATCCTGGACCCACAACATCTCCTCATTAGTCAGGAAGGTGCAGCAGGGCCGACACTTCCTAAGGAGGCTACAGGCCCCATCTTGACAACATCTTACAGGAGCACATTTGAGACTGTCCTGTCTGGCTGCATCATTGTGTGGGACGGTAGCCGCAAAGCATCAGACCGTAAGTCCAGAGGATCATCAAAATGGCCAAGAAGATTACTGAGGTCTCCCTTCCTCTATTGATGACATTCATCAGTAACATTGTTTAAATTGGCCTCAAAAAATTATCGAGAATCCCTACCATCCAGCACATAGTTTCTTTGATCCACTACCATCAGGAAGGAGGTACAGGAGCCTCAAAATCAGGTCTGCCAGGCTGGGGGACTTATATACTCAGAGACTGGTGGGTGTGTGGAACAAAGTTCCAGACAAAGTGGCGGAGGTAGACTTGATATTAGCATTTAAGGAGAAGTTGGATACGTATACGGACCGGAAAGGAATGGAGGGTTACGGGTTAAGTGTAGGTCAGTGAAGTTAGGTGGAAGAAAGTGTTCAGCATAGTCTAGAAGGGCCAAATGGCCTGTTTCTATGATGTAAATGTTATATGGATATATGGAATAACTTCCCACTGTAAGATTATCCTATAACCCTGGGTCTCATAATTGCAACATAAAGAACACTGCAAGACTTGCTTTGTTTCTCCGGCATTTTTGTGTAAACTAGTTGTACATATTTATTTTATATTATATTTTCATGTATGGAAGTGCTGTGTGAAATACATATTGTGTGTGTGTGTGCACCGTGGTCCAGAGAAACACTGTTTCATCTGGTTGAATATGTACAGTCCATTGATAATTTACGTGAACTTGATGAGCCCCACCCCCACCCCACCCCGACTCCCTTGGTTTACTCACCTGGTTGCACTCTCCAATCCCACTCACTGTACCACTCACTGTACAGCCGCACTCTGCAAGTATTGGAAACAAAGGCACCATGGGTTAGGCTTCTCACACACCCACACACCATCATAGAGAGAGGACAGAGGCCACTCGGCCCATCAAGTCCATTCCAGAGCCATGGCCGACTCTGTTCTAAATCCCCGATGTGCCAGGTCATTTCCACTCTGTGCAGAAGGCATCCTATCCCATCCTGTCACTCCATTCCATGCGGAGGAGTCTCGGGGGTCCTGATGTTGATGTGTCCTTACCCATCCCCTTTGCTCGTCTCTATCCCCTCAAAACCTCCCTTCATCCCTCTAATGGCCAACACCTCAGGCCCCTCTGTCACTGATAGAGATAGTGGACGGTTGGAGCCCCGTTCCCAATCCCTGCATCTGCTCAGTGCTCTCAGCTCCCAATGTGGAAATGATCCATTTATCCCTACTAGTTCCAGTCTGGTCTAGTGGATTACGAATAATCCCCAGCACTCCGTATTTTAATCTTGTCTCATAACACTTCTCCACTGCATTTTGGAAAAACCAACTCCATGTCCAAAATGTCCAACCACGTTGACTTGCTCAGTGTGGGAGGTTGAGGGGTGACCCCATCAAAGTTTATAAAATCACGAGGGGCATGGATAAAGTAAATGGTCATGGCTTCTTTCCCAGGGTAGGGGAGTCCAGAACCAGAAGGCAGAGGTTTAAGATGGGAGGGGAGAGATTTAAAGAGAACCTGAGGGAGAACTTCTTCACACAAAGCATGTTGGGTATATGGGACGAGCTGCTACAGAAAGTGGTTGAAGCAGGGACAATTATATTTAAAGACATTTGGATAGGAGTGGTTTAGAGGGAGTGAAACATAAAAGTCTGCAGACGTTGTGATTGTAGTAAAATCACAGAAATGCTGGAGGAACTCAGCCGGTCTCGCAGTGTTCAGAGGAGGCAAAGATGTATAAATGAAGTTTTGGGCCTAAGGTATGAGTAAAAAGCAGGTGTGCCTGAATTAAAAGGCTGGAGAGAGGGGAAAAATGAGCAGGGGAAGAGCACAGACCAACAGACAAAATATGTTTGTTCGATGGGGATGGGACACAGGAGAGAGGAAAGGTGAAAATTGACTGGGGGAAGGAAGGTGTTTCTGGCTCTGTGGAAGCAGAGCTGGGAAAAAGGAGACGGATATGGTTTTTAGTCTGCAATGTCGGGAAAACCGTGGAAAAAATTAACATAATTACTGCCGTGTGGTCGTTCACACTGGCTCCTTTTTACACTGAGTACCTGAGTGCAACAGTCCGAGTGGTTGGACGTGCAGTAGAGTGGATGACCGTCAATGAATTTTTCTGGTATGATTTACACTGCAGGCTTCCTCCAAAAAGTTGAAAGGGGTCCTGCAGGATAAATCACGGTGCAGGAAATGACTCAAAATTTCTGCACATTCCTTTTGAGACTGTCCATGTTGTGGCAAAATTCCTCGATTGTGCCGTTACATGCCTGCAGTCTAAAACCATAAGAGAGAAAAGGGAAGTGAGAGTAGCAGAACTAAAGGAAAGGAGATAGGAACAGATAGGGGTGGAAGGGGTGGCTAACAGAAACCGAAGAAGTCAATGTAAATGATAACTGGATGGAGGGTGCCCAGATGGAATATGAGATATTGTTCCTCCAATTTTGGGGTTAGCTCAATTGAGCAGTGCATGAGACCATAGACAGACATGTCAGCACGGGAATGGGGCGGGGGAATTGAAATGGGTGGCCACTGGGAGATCCACACTATTGTAGCGGACAGAATGGAGGTGCTCAATGAAGCAAAATCCCAGTTTGCATCCAGTCTCTCCAGCACAGAGGAGACCACAACAGGAACACCAGATGAACCCTTATGATTCACAAGTGAAGTGTTGGTTCACCTGGAAGGACTGTTTGGGCTCCTGACTGGTGGTGAGGAAGGAGGTTTCAACAAAAAGATGCCCTTGAGTCCAGATTCAATCACAAACCTTTCTTTCCAGTGCAATGAAATCGTCATTATGAATTTCATGTGATTCATTGAAAGTTTACTTGGTTTAATCTTCATTCACAGTGCTCTTGATTTGAGACAGTAAATCTTGACTGATTTTGGAAGTTTCCACACCAAGACATCACAGATTCGCAATGCACTGTCAGAGTTGCCCGGCCATCCAAGAAGCAAGAGCTAGGCAAACTTACCAACACAACCATCAGGACCTCGTTCAACTGGCTTCCAGAAGAGTGACTTGCACCTCTCACATGCAGCGCTCTCAACACCAGGCAAACATTGGCAGGAAGCCTGTTTGACAACACATTTGTCTGAGTACAAAATCACATTCACACAGACTGAATTTTCGATTTTGTAGCCAAGTTTCCTTTGGCTTACTTTCAAATAACTTTCTTTTTCCAAGCATATTCAGTTCCATTCTTTACACTTTGGTCAGTTGACTCTGTACCCGAATTAAATTTTATATTAACAACCCATACTGGATATTCCCTTTTCACTAACCTCACACATTTGTGTGTAAGGTCATAGTAGGATCTGACACCTTCACTTCTGCCTCTTGCAGTTAGATTCTTAGTTTAACCCCTTCATGACTGCTATCTTTACACAGCAAGTTGGACACCAGTTAAAGCACAGAAAGTCAAAAATATATAACCAACGTTTTGGGGCTAAGCCCTTCTTCGAAGGGCTCAGGCCAAATGCTGCTCATATATCTTTTTCTTCCATGGATGCTGTGAGACCGGCTGAGTTCCTCCATCACAGCACCTGCAGACTAATTTTGCGTTTCACTGGAAAATGGTTAACTCAGCTTTCTTCCCTCCACAGATGTGGCATGATTTTTTTTTCTTGGAGATACAGCGTGGCAATAGGCCCTTTCAGCCCATGAACCCGTTCCGCTCAATTACACCCAATTAACCTACAATCCCCATGTTTTTGGAGGATGGGAGGAAACCGGAGTACCCAGAGAAAACCCATGCACACACAGGGAGAACATATAAACTCTTTACACAGTACGCTCGATCTGGTCGCTGGCACTGAAACAACGTTGCGCTAACCATGCTACCCTTTGTTGGGAATTCCTTTATTTCAGAGATCTCGATCAATAAATTCATGGATAATATAAAAATTGGGGGGGTTGGAGCAGCCATTCTAAACATTTCTTTTGGCTTTGGCCTCCTTTGGACTCTGCTCAAAGTTTATGGGCCCCCTTCCCTGTGAAGTAGTTAAGTTTAGTTGAGTTCTTCCATACTTATTTCCTGCCGATTACATAAGAATCCAAAAAAAATGTTATGATTTCAATCTGTGGCCCCCAGGGGGGCTCTATGGTCCCTGAAGAGAATGGCTGGTGTAGTGAGGTTTATAACAAGACCTAGATTAGTTGGGTAGGTGGGCCAAGGACTGGCAAATCGGATTTAACTCTGATAAGTGTGAGGGACTGCATTTTGCCAAGTCAAACCAGGGCAGGACATACACAATAAATGGCAGGACCCTAGAGAGTGTTGAGCCAAGAGACTGAGGCATCCAGGGGCAGAGTTCCCTGAAAGTGGCAACTCAGGGGCAAAAAGTGGTAAAGAAGGTGTTTGTCACATTGGCCTTCACTCGGTGGCGTAGACAGTACTAAAGTTGGGCTCTCATGATTCAGCTGTGCAAGGCATCGGTGAGACCACACGTGGAGTATTGTGTGCAGTTCTGATCACATCTACAATTGGGAACGGGTGCAGAGGGCATTCACCAGGATGCAGCTGGGACTGGAGTGATTGAGGTAATGGGAAAGACAGGAGCAAAGGAGGGGTGACTTCATGGAGGTTTATAAAGTCATGAAGAAAATGAATAAAGTGAATGCTCACAGTCTTTTTCCCAATGTAGATGATTTAACTGGAGGATTGAGGTTTAAGGTAAGAGGGGAAGTTTTAAAAGGGCCCTGAGGGCCAATGTTTTTCACTCAGAGGGTAGTTGTTGTCTCGAATGAGCTGCCAGTTGAAGCTGTAGAAATGGGTACAATTTTAACATTCAAAAGACATTTGGAAAGATACACGGACAGGAAGGCTTCAGAAGGAACTGTTCCAAATGCAACGAGCCCAGAATGTCATCCTGGTTAGTATGGATGAATTGGGCCAAAGGGCCTGTTCCATGCTGTACAATTCTAGTTTCAGCAATTTTTCTCTCTAATCCTATTAATCTCATAAGACATGTTCTCCAATTTAGGCAACATCACTGATGAACCAAATGTGTCACCTGAAGGTCACAGAGGTTCTCTCTTCCACTTTTCCACTTCTGATGAAGGTTCTTTGACCAGAAACATTGATTTTATATATGAATGAAGACCACTCAGCCTATTGAGACTGTGCTGTCTGTCAGAGAGTCTCAGTGAGTCCCATTCCCCCTCCTATTTCCAGAAACCATGCTCTCTGTAAAGGTTAAAACCTTGTGTTTTTGTTTTGATTCTTAGTTAATTTTGTTTCTGAGATGTGTTTGAAATTAGAATATATTAGAAGAAGGAAAGAGTCATCTATACTCTCTTATGTGAAGTGAATTATTTATTGTCACATGCTCTGAGAAACTGTTTTGCAAGCTATCCAGTCAAGTCAATCCATTCAGTCTCCCCCTCCAGTTGTCCTGCTAGTGACCAGTTAACCTGTCAACCCCTCTGTGGCTCTCACTGCCTATTTGAGGGGAGGGGAGGAGGAGGAAACGAGTTCATGCACAGCCTTCCAATGGGCACTGGATGGAGAATTATTTGCAGGTTTACAGAGGAACAGGGGAGGGAAGTGGACCAATGGACCTGAAAGTCTACAGACACTGGTATTGCAGCAAAAACACAGAAATGCTGGAAGAACTCAGTGGGTCTCGCAACAACCATAGGAGGTGAAGATGTAAATCCGATGTTTCGTGCCTGAGAAGGTACGTCACCTGAATTAAAAGGCTGGGGAGAAGGGAAGAAAGAGCCAGAGAAGTCAATGTTAATTCCATCCAGTTAGAAGATGCCCAGGTGGAATACGAGGTGTTGTTCCTCCAATTTGTGGGTGGTGTCAGTCTGGCAGAGCTGAGACCATGGACAGACATGTCAGCAAGGGAATGGGATGGGGAAATGAAATGGATGGCCACTGGGAGATCCATGCTATTGTGACAGACAGAGCTGAGGTGCTGAATGAAGCAATCTCTCAGTCTGCATCCAGTCTTTCCAATGTAGAGAAGACCACAATGGTAGCACCGGATGCAGTAGATGACCCTTTCAAGTGTTGCTTCACTTGGAAGGACTGTTTGGGACCCTGATTGGTAGTGAGAAAGGAAATGTGAGTGCAGGAGATGCCAAGGAGGTGTTTGGTGGGGAGGGAGGAGTTGACGAGGGAACTGACCCTGCAGAAGGCAGAGAGGGGAGGAAAGGGGAAGATGTTTCTGATTTGGAACCAATGGAAAAGACTAACGAGGGAGAGTTGGTCAGGCAGCATTTGTTGAGGAAACTGCTAGAAGATAGCAGTTGATTGAGCAATCGAGTTCAACAGTTGAAGACCATTTGCGGTCAGGGGACTCAAATATCATTATCAAAGAGGGACTGTATAGTGGAGTGATTATCAAAGGAGCGGGCTGAGTCAGAAAGGCTTTTGCTCAAAAGGCTTCGGCAAGAAGAGGCTGAAGTGGTAGTGCAGGAGTTCAAGTAAGAAAGAGCCACCTTTGAACCATAGAACATTACAACAAACCAAGAAGCCTCTTCTGCCCTTCTAGTCTGTGCTGAACCACTTTTTTTTTGCCTAGTGCCACTGTACTGCACCCAGTCTATAGCCCTCCATCCTTCTCTCACCCATGGACCTGTTAAATTCCTCTTAAGTGTTAAAATTGAGTTCCCATTCACCACTTCAGCTGGAAACTCATCCCACACTCCCACCATTCCCTGTGTGAAGAAGTTCCCCCTAAACTTTTCCCCTTTCACTCTTAACCTATGTCCTCTAGTTTGTATCTCACCTAACCTCAGTGGAAAAAGGCTACCTACATTTACTCTGTCCGTCCCCCTCATAATTTTAAATACCTCTATCAAATTTCCCCTCATCCTTCTACTCTCCAAGGAGTAAATTTCTAATCTGTTTAACCTTTCCCTGTAACTCAGTCCCTGAAGTCCAGGTTAACACTCTATTAATCTTCTCTGCACTCTTTCAATCTTATTGATATCAAAACTACACACAAAATTCCAAATTTGGCCTCATCAATGTCTTATGCAATCTCAACACAACATCCCAACTCCTGTACTCAGTATTTTGATTTATGAAGGCCAATATGCCAAAAACTCTCTTTCCAACCCTATCCACCTGTGATGCCACTTTCAGGGAATTTTGTATCTATATTCCCAGATCCCTCTATTTTACCGCATTCCTCAATGCCCGACCATTTACTGTGTACGTCCTTTCTTGGTTTGTCCTTCCAAAATTCAATACTTCACACTTCTCTACATTAAATTCCATCTGTCATTTTTCAGCCCATTTTTCCATCTGGTCCAGATCCCTCTGCAACTTTGAAAACCTTCCTTACTGTCCACAATGTCTCCAATCTTTGTGTCATCTGCAAACTTGCTGATCCAATTTACCACCTTATCATCCAGATCATTGATATAGACGACCAACAACAATGGTGCCAACACCAATCCCTCAGGCACATCACAAGTCACAGGCCTCCAGTCTGAGAAGCATCATCCAACACTACTCACTGGCTTCTCCTGTCCAGCCATTGACAAATCCAGTTTACTACTTCACCATGAATACCTAACTTCTGAACCTTCTTGACTAACCGCCTATGCAGAACCTTGTCAAAGGCCTTACTGAAGTCCTGGTAACCTTCTCGAAAAACTCTATAAGATTGGTTAAACATGATCTACCATGCACAAAACCATCTTGATTATCCTGAATCAGTCCTTGGCTATCCAAATAATTGTATATCCTATCTCTTAGAACATCTTCAAATAATTTAACCTATTACTTATGTCAGGCTCACCGGCCTAAAATTTCTAGGGTTACTTTTGGAGCCTTTTTTAAACAACAGAACAATGTGAGCTCCCCTCCAATTCTCTAACACCTCACCCGTACTAATGACATTTTAAATATTTCAGCCAGAGCCCCTGTAATTTCTACACTTGCCTCCATCATGGTCAGAGGGATTATCTTGCCATGGTTTAGGGATTTATTTGCTTTAAGCGCCTCCTTCTCTTTAATCTGTACAGGTTCCGTGAGCTCATGGCTCGTTTTCCTTATTTCCCATGACTTTATTCCCGTTTCATGAGTGAATAATGATGAAAAAAATATTTAAGATCTCCCCCATCTCTTTTGGCTGCATACAAAGCTGACCACTCTGATCTTCAAGGGGACTAATTTTGTCCTTTACTATCCTTTTGCTCTTAAGATACCTGTGGAAACCCTTAGGATTTCCTTCACATTCTCTGCCAAAGCAAACTCATGTCTCTTTTGCCTTCCTGATTTCTTTCCTGAAGTTTTTCTTGCATTTTTTAATACTCCTCAAGTATCGCATTTTCTCAATGTCGTCTATACCTGTTATGCATCTCTCTCTTCTTCCAAACCAGATCCCCAATATCTCTCAAAAATCGAAGTTCCTTATGCCTTCTAACCTTGACTTTAATCCTGATGGGAACATACAAACTCTGTACTCTCAAAATTTCACCTTTAGATGTCCTCCACTCACCTCACACATCCTTGCCTGAAAACAAATGATCCCAATCCATGAATTCTAGATCCTTTCTCATTTCCTAAAAATTGGCCTTTCTCCAATTTAGAATCTCAACCAAGGTCCAGACTCATCCTTCTCCATAATTAACTTGAAACTAATGGCATTATGATCACTAGATCCAAAATGTTCCCCCCTACATACTTCTTGTTCCTTAATAGGAGATCCAGAATTGCATTTTATCTAATTGGTACCTCAACATATTGATTTAGAAAACTTTCCTGAACACATTTGACAAACTCCAAGCCATCCAGACCTTTTACAGTCTGGGGGTCCCAGTCAATATGTGGAAAATTAAAATCTCCTACTATCACAACCCTTTGTTGCCTCAAGCTGTCCGCTATCTCTCTACAGATTTGCTCCTCCAATTCTCGCCAACTATTGGGCGGTCTATAATACAACCCATGAGTGTGGTCATATGTGTTCCATTCCTCAGGTCCACCCATATAGCCTCAGTAGGCGAGCACTCCAGTCCGTCCTACCTGAAAAGAGCTGTGATATTTTCCCTAATGAGCAATGACACTCCTCCCCCTTTCACCAACATCTGCCCCCTCCCCATCCCCAATCCCTGTTCTATTGCATCTAAAGCAACAGAAGCCCAGAACATTGAGCTGCCTCCTCCTAAAACCAAGTTTCACTAATGGCCACAATGTCATAATTCCAAGTGCCTATTCACACTCTAAGTTTGTTTGCCTTTCCAACAATTCTCCTTGCATTGAAATAAATGCACCTATTTGAGTAACAAAAAGGATTCAGCAAGTAGGGACAGGTAAGGGCAGGTTTTAGACATCATATATTTTTTCCTCTGGTCATAAACTGTGGGAATGGCAGCCAAGGCAGGGGATGCTCCTCTTGCAGAATTTGGGTCATTAGAGAAGCCAAGCAGCATCCCTGACATTTTCATCTGCAAGAAGTGCATCCAGCTGCAGCTCCTGACAAACTGAGATAAGGAATTGGAGCAGGAGCTGGATGAACTCCAGATCATTCGGGAGGCAGAGGGGAGTGAGAGACAGGAGTTATAGGGACACGATCACACCGAGGCAGGAGGAGGGTAGAGGGGTGATAGTTAGGAGAGGGAAACAGAACAGGCAGGCAGTGCAGGGCACTGTAGCCATTCCCCTCAATTACAGTACTACTGTGGGCCAGAGGGGGTGGGGAGAACCTACCAGGGACAAGGCACAGTGATTATGTCTCTGGCACGGAGCCTGGTCCTGTGGCTAAGAAGGGAAGGGAGGAGAAAAGGTGAGCTGTGGTGATAGGTGATTGCATAGTTCGGGGGACAGATGAGAGGTTCTGTGAAAGAAATGGAGTATTCCAGATGGCATGTTGCCTCCCTGGTGCCAGAGTCCATGATACCTCAGATCGAGTTCATGATATTCTCAGGAAGGAGGGTGAGCAGCTAGATGTCAACATAGCCTCTAGTGTCTTCATTTGGCCTGGTGGGGTTCCTAGACTAGGAGCAGCACCAGGGATTCATACAACATAGAACAGGAACAGGCCCTTCAGCCCATGTGTCTGTGCTGAACACAATGTCCACATCAAACTAAAGGTCTGGTGCTTGCACCTGACAGATATCCCTCCATCCCCTTCACATTCTGTCGAGAAGCCTCTGACTTAGACAGATTAGGAGAATGGGCAAATAAGTGTCTAATTAATAACAATGTTGGAAAGTGTAAGGACATGCATTTTGGGAGAAGGAATAAAAGGGAAGACTTGGTTGGAGAGAAAATTCAAAATTCAGAGGTGTAAAGGGAATTGGAAGACCTCGTGCAGGATATCCTAAAGATTAATGTCCAGGTTGAGTTGGTGGTGAAGAAGGCGATTGCAATGTTGGCATTCATATCTAGATGAATAAGATATAAGAGCAGGGATGTGATGTTGAACATTGGTGAACCCTCACCTGGAATATGGGGTACAGTTTTAGGCTCCTTGTTTGATATGCTAGCATTGGAGAGATTTAAGAGAAGATTCAGATGAATGATTCCTGGATGGACAGGATTAGCATATGAGAAACGTTTGACGGTTCTTAGAGTTCATAAGAATGAGCTGGGACCTCATACAAACATTTTGAATGTTGAAAGGCCTGGACAGAATATATGTGGCAAAGTTATTTGCCGTGGTAGGGGAGTCCAGGACAAGAGGACATAACTTCAGGATTAAAGACGCCCATTCAAAACAGAGATGTGGAGGAATTTCTTGAGCCAGAGAGCGGTGAACTTCTGGAATTTGCTACCACAGGTGGCTGTGGAGGCCAGGTCGTTGGGTATATTTAAGGCAGAGATTGAGAGATATCTGAATAGTCAAGAATATCAAAGGTTATGAGGAGAAGGTGAGGGAGTGGGGATGAGTGGGAGAATGGATCAGCTCATGATGGAATGGTGGGATGGACTTGATGTGCCGAATGGCCTGTTGCTGCTCCCATATGCTCTAGTCTGGAGCTAGAACCAGGTCAACTGGTCGACCTCTTGGTGGGGGAGCACTTTGGGTGAAAGTGATCACAACTCCCTTAGCTTCAATATAGCTATAGAAAAAGATGAACTCAGGCTAAATAGGAGAATGATTAACTGGAGAAGAGCCAATTATGAAAGAATTAGGCAGGAACTAGGGAATATCAATTGGAAAGATATGCTCAAGGACCAATTGAGCTGGGTCCAGGACAGGTTTGTCCCACTAGACCAAGGAAAAAATGGTAGGAAAAGGGAACCATGGATGACAAAACAGGAAAAGCGACTTGTACAGTGAAGAAGCAAGCCTATGTTAGATATAGGAAGCAGGGAACAGATAGGGCTCATGAGAAATATATAGAAGCCAGGAAGGAGCTTAAGGAGAAAATTAGGAGAGCTTGAAGGGGGCATGAAAAGGCCTTGGCAGGTAGGATTAAGGATAACCCCAAGGCATTCTATGTGTATGTAAAAAATAGAAAGAGGACAAAAGTGAAGGTACGGCCATTAAAATATAAAAGAGGTAACGTGCCTGGAAGCGGAGGAGGTAGAGGAGGTTCTGAATGAAAACTTTGCATCAGTATTTACAAAAAAAAAGAACCTTGATCTGGATGAAGTTGAAATAGTGCTGGACAATGTGATTATGGAAGAGGAAGTGTTAGATCTTCTAAATAACATCAAGATTGATAAGTCCCCAGGGCCGGATGAGATATACCCTAGGTTGCTGTGGGAGCTAAGAGAAGAAATTGTGGGAGCATTAGATATGGTCTTTGAATCCTCTTTGACTATAGGGAAGGGGGGAAGTGGCAGAGGATTAGAAAATGGCAAATGTAGTCCCTTTGTTTAAAAAAGGTAATAGAGAATCCTGAGAATTATAGACCAGTGAGTCGCACAAGAGTGGAGTGTAAACTATTGGAAAGGATTTGGAGAGGTATAATTTACTCAAGAATAGTCAGCATGGCTTTGTAAAGGGAAGGCCATGGCTCACGAGCCTAATTGAGTTCTTTGAGGAAGTGACAAAAGAAATTGTTGAGGGTCGGGCGGTAGATGTGGTCTATATGGATTTCAGAAAGGCATTTGATAAGGTCCCCCATGAGAGACTCATCTGGAAGGTCAAAAGGCATAGGATCAGTGGGACCTTGGGTGTCTGGATAAAGAAATTGGCTTACAGGAAGAAGACAGAGAGTAGTGGTGGAAGAGAGATACCCTGCATGGAGGGCAGTGACTAGTGGAGGGACACAGGGATCAGTTCTCGGTCCCTTGCTCTTTGAGATATTTATAAATGATCTAGATGATGATACCGAAGGTTGGGTGAGTAAATTTGCGGATGACATGAAGATTGAAGGAATTGTAGATGGAGCTGAAGGTTGTCAGAGGTTGCGAGAGGACATCGACAGGCTGCAGTGTTGGGCAGAAAAATGGCAAATGGAGATCAATTTGGACAAGTGTGAGGTGATGCAGTTTAGCAGGGCAAATCAAAAAGCTGAGTACAGGGTTAACGGTCGGTTAATTTAGAGTGTGGATGAACAGAGGAATCCTGGGGTTGAGTACAGGGTTAACGGTCGGTTAATTAAGAGCGTGGATGAACAGAGGGATCCTGGGGTTCATGCCAATACATCCCTCAAGATAGCTGCTCAGGTTGATAGGAGAGTTAAAAAAGCCTATGAGAGTCTGGGCTTCATTAATAGGGGGATTGTGTATAAGAGTAGAGAAGTCACGTTGCAGCTTTATAAGTCTCGTGTGACACCTCATTTGGAGTGTTGTGTCCAGTTCTGGTTGCCTCATTATTGGAAGGATGTGGAGGCTATGGAAAGGCTGCAGAGGAGATTTACCAGGATGTTGCCTGGATTGGAGGGCATGTCTTATGAGGCAAGGTTGGCAAAGCTGGGAATTTTCTCTTTGGAGCGTAGAAGGTTGAGAGGGGACTTGATTGAAGTCTACAAACTTATGAGAGGCATAGATAGGTTGGACAGCCAATACCTGTTTTCTAGGGTGGGAATAAGATTAAGGTAGGGAAGTATAGGGGAGGCCTGGAATGCCTTGCCAGGAGTGGTGGTAAAGGCTGAAATATTAGAGTCTTTAAAAGACTATTAGATAGGCACATGAACGAAAGGAGAGTAGAGGGTATAGGGTAAGGAGGGTTTAGCACACAACATGGAGGGCTGAAGGACCTGTACAGTGCTGTAATGCTTTAATGTTAATGTTTAAATGTTTTCAACGTATCTGATATATTTGATGGACTGAATGTCCTCGATCTGTACTGTAATAATTCACTCCTGGGGTGTGCCTGTGAAGGATATTTCAAAATACACAAACTCCAGGCAAGCCCACATCCTCATTCATGAATACCAACGCTCATTTCTGTTAAGTCCATGCACTTGGATTGGGCACACTGTAAACTAGTGAGCTAAAAGACCCACAGAGCAAATTACCACTGGCAACGTGGTGTCAAGGGAGTTCCATGCATGCAAACCTAAAGCGTACTTACCAAGTGTGCTGCGAGAGTGTGACCAGATCCTCCTGGTGACCAGCAGTCAGTCACTGAAAGAAACCCCAGACATTAGGATGAGAAGTGTTCAGTCAACTGGGCCATTGTATAATGACACAACTCCCTCAGAACAACAGGCACTCTAATGGAGGAAATCGGAAGGCCGAGCAGCATCCTTGGGGGAGGAAAGGAATAGGGTTGGGACCCTTCGTCAAATCTGGGATTGAGTTCTTCCAGCCAACTGTTTGCTGCCCCAGATCTTGGTGCCTCTTGTGCAATCTGGGAGACAGTGATGTTACTTCAATACTCATCCAAGCCAGAATTTCTCCATAGATGGTCCAGGAAATGCAGCGAAGACAAATCTAGAACACAGAAAGTTCAAGCCAGCACAGTCCAGGCCCTTCAG
This sequence comes from Narcine bancroftii, assembly GCF_036971445.1. Taxonomy (NCBI): domain Eukaryota; kingdom Metazoa; phylum Chordata; class Chondrichthyes; order Torpediniformes; family Narcinidae; genus Narcine; species Narcine bancroftii. The sequence continues at coordinate 371,183,028 of NC_091470.1, forward strand.
CCCGCAATGTTGTGCCAACCTTTGGAAACCGACTCCACCACAATCTACCCCTTCTCTTCCTCAAGCCCATAACCCTCTATTTGTCTTACATTTATGTGCCTGTCTAAGAGCCTTTTGAATCTCCCTATTGTACCAGCCTCCACTACCATCCCCAGCAAGGCATTCCATGCACCCACCTCTCTCTGAGTACAAACCTACCTCTGATCCACAATTTCCATCAATTCTGGAGCTGCATCCTTAGCCCCCTGTTTTACTCACTTTACACCTATGTCTGTGTGGCTCGGTGCGACAATAAAAACCATCTACAAATTTGATAACAATATCACGGTAATGAGTTGTTTATAAAGGGGCAATAAATGAGCATGCAGGAGGGAGATTGAAAACTTAGCTGAATGGTGCATCAACCACATTCTTGTGCTCAATGTCACCAAAACTAAGGAGCTACATTGTTGACTCAAGGAAAGGAAAGCCAGAGGTGTATGATCAGGGATGAAGAGAGTGAGCAAGTTAAAAACATCTCGGAGGATCTTTCCTGGAGCCAACACACCAATGGCATCATGAAGAAAGCACATCAGCACCTCTACTTTCTCAGGAGTTTGCGGAGATTTGGTATGACATCGGAAACCCTGGTAAATTTCTACAGAGGTGTGGTGGAAAGTGTGCTGACCGGCTGCATCGGGGTCTGCTATGGAGACACCAATACCCCTGAGCATAAAACCCTGAAAAAGGTTCTCCCCATGAATGCATGGGTTTTCTCCGGGGGCTCTGGTTTCCTCCCACTATTCAAAATGTACCAGGGATGTAGGTTAATGGAGTGTAAATTGGGCGGTATGGATCTGTGGACCGAAATGGCCTGTTATTGTGCTGTATGTCTAAATTTTTTTACATTAAAAAAAAGCTTTTGCTCCATTGAGAACATCTACAGGGAACGCTGCCGTTGGAGAGCAGCAGCAATCATCAAGGATCCACATCACCGGAAGGAGTCATGTGATGGAGTCAGGAAAACGAGCCCCCTCCAGGAAAATAGGAAAAAAGTTAGGAAAAAGCAAAGCGTAACAAAAATAAAATATAAGAAATATAAGATAAAGATACAGAGAAGAGAAAGAAGATGGCTGCCAAGAAGGAGAAAGTAAGAACAACTGGGGAAAAAATAAGTCAAAAAGTCGCCGGAGAAGAAAGAAGGCCTTACCTGCACGAAGGAACAGGACGCTGTGGTGACAAGGAGCGCCCGACTCTCGAGGTCAGTGCTTGCCCTATGGAGTCACAACCCATCAGCTGGTACACTACAAAAATGGCTCTCGGAGCCAAACAAAAGTGTGCAGTGCGCAATCAAAGGAGAAAGAGGACACCGGTGGGAGGGGGGCTCAGCAGAGGAGCGGGCTGTCACAGATCGAGCAGCTGAGGGACGCCCGACACCAGGGGTCTCAGCTGGAGGATAAGGAAGAGAGTAGAAGAGGGAGCGACAAAACAGACGTGGAAGACAGACGGAGGGATGATCGACAAGAAGATCAACGTCAGGAAGCACAACAGCCCAGGAGGGGAGGACCAGCAACAAGAGGCCCAGCAAGAAGAGGCCCGACAAAGAGATACAAGCAGCTCATCAGGAAAAACAGAAGAGACACAGACACAAGGATGAGAAGAAGACAAACACAGGTACAGACACAGAAGAAGAGGAAGAAGATGACCAAGATTTTCACAGAGAAATAGAAGGTAAAACTGATGAACAGAATATAGATAAAGTCTTTTGTGAAGAACAAATGAGATCACTAAAAAAATGGTTGTCATTAGAATTTAGTGCAATTAAAAGGAAAATGAAAAGAAGATGAAAATGCAAAGGTTAGAACTGGTAATGACAGAAATAGGGAAAATGTGGAAGAGCGGGAAACAGCTGTAGAAATGGAAGTGAACAACTTAAGAGGAAAATTGGAAGAAAGTGATAAAAAAATTAAAGAGACACAAGCGTTGTTATCTCAGAAAATTGATATGTTGGAAAATTATAGTAGGTGAAACAACATAAAAATAGTGGGCCTGAAGGAGGGTGAAGAAGGCACAGACATGAAGGAATTTATAAAAGGATGGATCCTGAAGGTCCTGGGAACGACAGAAATGCAGGAAGAAATGGAAATAGAAAGGGCACACAGAGCATTAGCTCCAAAACCACAGACACATCAAAACCAAGATCCAACTTAGTAAAATTTTTGAGATACACGACAAGAGAAAATATACTGGAATGGGCAAGGAATAAAATTAGAGAAGATAATAAACCATTGGAATACAAGGGTCAAAAAATATTTTTTTACCCAGACATATGTTTTGAATTCTTAAAGAGAAGGAAGGAGTTTAATACAGTGAAATCAATTTTATGGAAAAAGGTTACAAATTTATGTTAAGACATCCAGCCATGCTTAAAATATTTATACCCGGGGAGAAAAACAGACTGTTCTCGGATCCGGACAAAGCGCAAGAATTTGCAGAACGTTTGCAGAACAGGAGAAGAGATGAAGAGATGTAACAAGAATGAAGAACGGCGATAAGGTATATATAAAGATGTAAAAACAAGGTATATGTAAAGAACTAAAGAGGGAAAAAAGAAGGGAAGGAAGGGAGTAAGGGGGAGAAAGAAGAGAGATAGCTTTGTCATATGTGTTTAAAAAAGTGTTTTCTGGAGAGGGCTGGGTAGAGAGGGAATAACCGTCATTGTAAAATCGGTTGACACTGCGAACAAGATCGCAATCCAAATGAAAAGGGCAGTTGTGGTTGCCCGGCAAGGAATATGGAGCAACTCAGAGAGGGGGGAACTTTTGAGGTTAAGGTATTAGTGGATGTGGGAACTGCGGGGGTACTTTATGTCTTAAATGTGTTGTCGTACATTAAGTGTAATAAGAGAAAACTAAGAGATGAAAATGGGGAGGTGGAAAAGAGGTGTAAGCAAGATACAAGATGGCCATGTTGAACTATATGACTATAAACATTAATGAAATACACAACCAAATTAAAAGGAAGAGGCTACAAAATTTATTGAAGAAGGAAAAAATAGATATCACATTTGTGCAGGAAACTCATCTAACTGAAGTGGAACATAACAAACTAAAGAGAGACTGGGTAGGACACATAACGGCAGCATGCTATAATTCAAAAGCTAGAGGTGTAGCCATACTAGTTAACAAAAATGTACCAATCAAAATAAAGGAGGAAATAATAGATCCGGCAGGGAGGTATGTAATGATAAAGTGTCAGATATACTCAGAATTTTGGAATTTGCTCAATATATATGCACCTAACGAGGAGGATCAAAACTTTATGTAGGATATTTTTTTGAAGATTGCAGATACACAAGGAAATATATTGATAGGAGGGGATTTTAACCTTAATTTGGACCCAATGTTGGATAAAACTGGACAAAAGACAAGTAAAAAGAATAAAGTAGCCAAATTGATGGTTAAATCAATGCAGGAAATGAAACTTATGGATATATGGAGGAGGCAACACCCAAGAGAGAAGGCACAAAACTTGCTCGAGGATTGATATGTTTTTGTTGTCGGCCCATATTCAAGGGAGAGTCAGGAACACTGAGTATAAAGCTAGATTACTATCTGATCATTCACCCCTGTTATTAGCAATAGAACTGGAGGACATCCCACCAAGAACATACAGATGGAGGCTAAACTCCATGCTACTTAAAAGGCAGGAATTTAGAGAGTTTATTGAACGCAAATTAAAACTTTTTCTGAAGTAAACACAGGATCAGTGAGACAAGTTTATATTATGGGATGCAATGAAAGCCTTCATTAGAGGGCAGATAATAAGTTATGTGACTAAGATGAAAAAGGATTAGAATCGGGAAATAGAGCAGTTGGAAAGGGAGATAGTAAGTACAGAAAAGGAACTAGTAAAAAGGGATGAGATAATGAAAAGGAGAGAATTGGCGGACAAAAAAATAAAATACGAAACATTACAAATGTATAAGGTGGAGAAGAACATAATAAAAACAAAGCAAAAGTATAATGAACTGGGAGAAAAAACACATAAAATATTAGCCTGGCAACTTAAAACAGAACAAGCTAAAAGAACTGTATTGGTCTCAAGGAAAAAGAACAAACAAATTACATATAATCCAACAGAGATTATTGAAAATTTTAAGGAATTCTATGAACAATTATACCAAACTGAGAATGAGGGAAAAGATGATAAAATAGAAGAGTTTTTAGCTAAAATTGAACTCCCAAATTGCAAGAAGAGGAACAAAACAAACTAATAAAACTATTTGAAATAGAGGAAGTACAAAATATATTAAAAAAAGCTGCCGAACAATAAAACACCAGGAGAAGATGGATTTCCAATAGAATTTTATAAAACATTTAAAGAGTTATTAATTCCTCCTCTCCTGGAAGTAATGAACCAAGTAGAAGAAACACAAAACTTGCCAGATTCATGTAAGACAGCAATAATTACAGTAATACCAAAGACCAGGAAGGATCCATTAATACCAGCGTCACATAGACCAATATCTCTACTTAACTCAGACTATAAGATAATAGCGAAATAATTAGCAAACAGATTGGCCGATTGTGTACCTAAAATAGTAAAACAAGATCAAACTGGATTTATTAAGAAAAGACAAACAGCGGACAATGTCTGCAAACTTATTAATCTAATCCACGCAGTTCAAGGAAATACAAAACCAACAGTGGCTATTGCTCTAGACGCAGAAAGAGCCTTTGACAGAGTAGAGTGGAACTATTATTTAAAGTATTACAGAAGTTCAATCTACCAAAAAAATATATAAATCGGATCAAAGCATTGTATAATGGACCGTTAGCGAAGGTAACAGTAAATGGATATGTATCAAGTCACTTTAAATTAAATAGGTCAACTAGACAGGGATGTCTACTATCCTCCTCATTGTTGACTTTAGCAATTGAACCTTTTGCAGAACTGATAAGAATAGAAAATAAAATAAAAGGGATAAAAATAAAGGAGAAGGAGTATAAAATCACCTTATTTGCAGATGACATCATAGTATACCTAACAGAACCAGGAGGTATCAGTAAAAGAATTACATAAGAAATTGAAGGAATATGGACAAATATCAGGGTACAAGATCAACGCAAATACAAGTGAAGTGATGCCAATGAGTAACGCGGATTATACAGAGTTTAAAAAAGAATCACCATTTAAATGGAAAACACAAGCAATCCGATACCTAGGGATCAGGTTAGGTAATAACTTAAGCCACTTGTACAAACTAAACTATCAGCCACTAATAAAGAAATTGCAGGAAGACTTAGAACATTGGAAAGAATTATCGTTAACGTTGATAGGGAGGGTGAACTGCATTAAAATGAACCTGTTCCCAAGAACATAATACTTATTTCAAATATTACCAATTCCCTTAACAGAATTTTTTTTTAATGAACTTAGGAGAACAATAAGGAAATTCTTGTGGAAAGGGAAGAAACCAAGGGTAGCATTAGATAAATTAACAGAGAGGTATAATCAAGGTGGTTTGCAGATACCAGACTGGACTAAGATAGAACTAGATAAAATAGAGGAAAAGGTACCAGAACATATACTTTATAAGTGGGATGAAAAGCTGGTGCAATATAAAAACTCACCAGTACTGCATCATTTACTTAATACATGGAAGAAAATCCACTTAGAAAGGAAAAAAAAATGAATTACCAAATACCAAAATTGTTATTGACGCAAAATCCGCTAATCCTTTTTACAATAGATAACCTTTCCTTTAGAGAATGGGAGAGAAAAGGAATCAAAAGAATAGAAAATTGTTTTTTTGGGAAATAATTTATTAACATTTGAACAGTTGAAGTACAAATATGGAATAACTCATGGAACAATGTTTGCATATAATCAACTGAAAGCTTATTTAAAGGATAAATTAGTAAACAGTCTGAGATTACCAGAAGGAAGCAGCTTTGAATATGTGATTACAGACACAATGATAATTAAAAGATTTATAATGAACATGTACATTAAGCTGCAAGATAAAGAAAATGATGAAATAAACTATAAACCTAAGCAGAAGTGGGAAAAGGATCTAAACATAAAGATAAAAAATGAAACATGGGAAAAGTTATGTTCTGGAACTATGAAGAATATAATAAACACAAGGTTACGTATGATACAATATAATTGGTTACACAGGGTATATGTCACGCCTCAAAAATTAAAAAAATTGGACTCAACATTATCAGGTAGATGTTTTCGCTGTTAGAAGGAAATGGGAACAACATTACATGGAACCTTGGGCATGTACGAAAGTGAATACGTTTTGGGAAGAACTAAATCAGATACTAAATAAAATTACAAAAAATAACATACCAAAAAAACCAGAGATATTTCTTTTAAGTAACATAAGAAGTAGAGAATTAGGCCTCAAATTGGATGAAGTGCAAAAAACATTCATTACGATAGCCTCAGCGGTAGCAAAAAAATGTATAATGTCAACTTGGAAAATGGAAGAGAGCACGAGAGTACAGCAGTGGTACATGGAAATGAATAAATGTATTCCATTGGAAAAAATAACATAATTTAAAAAATAAAGTCACAATGTTTGAACAAATTTGGGAACCATTCATAGAACGTATCAGAGAGAACTTGCCTACGACCTCCGTCCCCTAAAATGAGAATGAAAATGATAAGAAGACAAAACGACTAGATTCAGTGTGTAATAAATAGATGATGCATTTTTCTTGTTTATTTTCCTTTGTGTGAAGATATTGTTTTATGGTTTTATTGTGTTGTATATGTTGAATATTTATAGGTTTTGGAGGGGGTTGGGTAGAGGGGAGGGAGGGAAAAGGGGAAAAAAAGGGAGAAAAGTCCACTGTGTAAATTTAATGAGAAACGTTTGTACATATTTTGGTTGATATGGCTCATGGTGTGAAAAATAAAAAATAATTAAAAAAAAAAAGGATCCTCATCACCCAGCACACGCTCTGTTCTCGCTGCTGCCATCAGGAAAGAGGTGTAGGTGCCACCAGGCTCAGGAACAGCTGCTCCCCCTCCACCATCAGACTCCTCAACAATCAGGGACTCATTTAAGGACCCTTACATTTTTACTTTTTTTCCTCTCTGTAATGCATAGTCGTTCACATTTGTTTATTTATTTACATGTGTACATTGTGTACAGTTTTTTTTGCACTGCCAATAAGTGGTAATTCTGCCTCACCCGCAGGAAAAAGAATCTCAGGGTTGTATATGATATTATGTATATATTCTGACAATAAATCTTAAATCTGCTGTCTCCTCTAAACATTCTAGTAACTAGAATTGATAACATTTTAGAAAATTTGTATAAGTTATATTATGTTCCATTACTTGAAAAAAATCAAAAAAGATTTAAATAGATGGAATGATTTACCCCTAATACTGATGGGGAGAGTGAATTGTATCAAAATGAATGTTTTTCCAAGGGTATAGTATCTTTTTCAGTCTATTCCTTGTTTGATACCACAAAAAATTTTTAAGGATTTGAATTTAGTTATATAAAAATTTTTGTGAAAGGGAAAGATGAATAGGGTATCTTTTTACATAAATTTTTTACATCAATTGTATTTGACTCCATATAAATTGAAAAATTTTCAACTTAGTTCTTCAGATTTATGTTTTAGATGTGACCAAGAAGTAGGTACTTTTTTTTCATTCAACGTGGACCTGTCCTAAGGTTAAAAGTTTTTGGTTGCAAATTAAATTGTTTTTGAAACAAAAATTAAAAGTAAATTTACCTTTTGATCCAGTGTTGTTTTTACTAGGAGATATTAAGTCGAAAGCTTTAAGATTGAGATTGATCATGTACCAAATTGAATTTTTGCATTTGTCTCTAGATGGTTCTAAGTGTTCACATTTGTTTATTTATTTACATGTGTACATTGTGTACAGTTTTTTTTGCACTTCCAATAAGTGGTAATTCTGCCTCACCCGCAGGAAAAAGAATCTCAGGATTGTATATGACGTTATGCATGTACTCGGACAATTAATCTTAAATCTGAATCTGATGTCTCTCCTAAACTTTCTTTCCCTCACCTTAACTAATGTATTCTCGTGTTTGCTACTCTCACCCCAGGAAAATGGTGCTGGCTATCCACCCTATGTAAGCCCCTCATAATCTTATATAGCTTTATTAAGTCAGCTCTCGATCCTTCTATATTCCAAAGAGAAAAACTATTTCGTTGGGTTGTACTTGTACAATTGGTTGATAACTTGAATTTGAACTAGCTCATACCCTCTAATCCAACAGCAACCTGTAAATCTATGCTGTACCTTCTCAAAGCCTCTACATCCATTCTGAAAAAGACCCCCATCACCCTGGTCATCTTCTCACTGAGAAGATACAGAAGCCTGAAGACCAGCACCTCTAGGTTCAAGAACACCTTCTTTCCAACAGCGATCAGGCTCTTGAACCTCCCCCTTGTTAAACTGACCAAGGACTGCTCCAGCACCGCAAAAGGACAGTCTGCGCTATTGCAAAGCCAAATTCTTTCTTGCATCATGGCAACTGTGAATATTTATTATCTACCTTTAGCATTTGTCCTCTTTCTAATTTAATTTGTTCTATTTATTGCAGTTGTACATTTTTCCCTTTAAAAGTACAGTAAAAACCCTTTTATCTGGAATTCAAGATTGACAGCCTCAAGCAACCAGCAAAAAAAGGTGAGGAAAATAAATAGGTAAAAATTACGTTGAGCAGCCTGCAGCCATTGCCGCAGGCCGACACAGAAGACAATGTTCGAACACGGCAATCGAGCGGGCTGCTCAAGGTGTCAGCGGCCCGTTCCCATAGGCCACTGCAAAACTGGCTCTGCCAGCCAATCGTCGGCGACGGATCGCAAAAGGGCCAATCGGCACCTAGGGCGGCACAAACCACATCCTGCTGCAAAGCAGGCCAATCAGAGTCTGAAGGGGCATGGGTTACGTCTGTCGGTCACATGGCAGCCAGAATCTGCCTGACTATGAAAGCGAGCAGCCAGTTCATTAAAATCATTATCAACTACACTCCATGTTGTGTGTGTCTTATTTCGGAGCTAGAAACTCGAGACACGCCACAACATAAGCTTAAAATTGGCGCACCTCGCAGTTAGTTCGCCAAACACGCATCACACAACCAGAAAATCCACTTAACCGACATTAACACATATTACATGCATCTCACCATGGGCAATAGCACCAGAAGCTTGGCTACCTTGACATCGGGGGAAGACGTTCAGCCTGGAGTCACAGGTATCACAGCGCTGTCCAGCAAAATGTGGTCGGCACATACACTGTCCGGTGGTCTGGTCACACGCAGAACCATAGGAGCCTTTGGCAGAGCACTGGCACGCTTTAGAAAACAGCAGGATGTTATCACATAAACTCAATCAGGAACTCATTGTTCTACACTTTATTTGCACAGCAGGGCCTCCAGTGAATTGGAAATACATGCTTGAAGGGTAAATGCTCATGTAGTTCTCGAGACACAGGGGCTTGCTTGTGAAGGAGGGAATCCAGGCCCATGAAACAACATGTTTGGTGCAGGAACAATGGAATAAAGAGCAGGACAAGAACAGGCTCTTCAGCCCATCTCTCTGAACCAAACACAATGCCAACATTAAACTAAGACTCTAATGCCTGCAACTGATCCACATCCCTCCATCTCCTGCATTTCCATGTGTCTGTCTAGCAGTCTCTTATTCTATCCGCTTCCACCACTACTCCTGGCAGTCAGTCCCAGGCACCCACCACTCTCTGTGTGAGATATTTGCCCCGTGCATCTCCCTTAACCACTTCCCCCCACTGTCCACCTATCAATGCCCCTAATGATTTTATAGACATATATCAGGTCCCTTCAGCCTCATTTCAGGACGAAGGAGCCCATTTCCACTGGCTCCTCATTCACCGGTTTAAAGTCCCCCCACCACCCCATGACTGACAATGAAGTCCTCCACATGCTGCCCATTGAAGCTAGAAACAAATGTGCTCATTGGCTAAATGTGCGGTTTTTGTGACCTTGAAAATGGTGGGGGAGGGGATAGGAAGGAAGGGGGAGGGAAGGGAAGGGCAGGGGGAAGAAAGGGGAGGGAAAGGTGAGGAAAAAGGAAGGGGAGGGCAGGGAAGGAAGTGGGTGTGGTGAGATGTAATTCCACCACTAGGCCACCAGGGGTCATCCCGGTGACCTTGTCTATAAAGCCGTCCAGAGCTCCAGTCTAGTCTTCCAGGTTCGTCTTGCAGAGAGACAAGACCTCTTAGTGAACATATTAGTTGATTAAATTGTACTGACAATAACCACACCAGCTGTGGTGCTATGTAATTCCACCACTAGGCCACCAGGGGTCATCCCGGTGACCTTGTCTATAAAGCCGTCCAGAGCGACAGTCTAGCCTTCCAGGTTCGTCTTGCAGAGAGACAAGACCTCTTAGTGTCCATATTAGTTTATTAAAGCTGTCTTATACTCGCACTGCTGGTGTGGTTATTGTCAGTACAGGGGGAGGGAAGGGCAGGGAAGGAGAGAGGAATGATATGCACTCTCAATGACTGAGTGAGGAACGATAGGCTTTAATACACATTAGATTGTAGCTGGCCCGACTCCATGTGCTCAAATGAATGGAAAGGGGAAGGGAGGTCGACCTTTATGGCCAGGCCACAAGGGGATGAGTTACAGGGGATCGAGTCATCAGTGGGCCGGCCAGCCACTCACACACAGAGCAGTATATACATATCACCACATTCATCCACTCTTAAAAAAACAAAACCCCTGAGTTAAAGTTTTAGAGGCTCAGCCAGTCAAGTGGTTTCCCCTGCCTCTGTGAGCTGTGCAGCTCCACCAGTGGTGTACTAGTCGGCTCCATTGCTGGTCGAATAGCCTGAGGCAGGGGGGTGTATGGCTGTCACCGTAGGAGGTGGGGTTTAGTTGTCAGTAGGGACTGTTGTGGTGGTCTGCTCAGCTGGGCGAGGGTCCTGGGTGGGTGTTATGGGTGCCTGGGGCATGTTGCTAACCTGCACCATCCCTGAGAAGGACGATTTGGTGTTGGTGGTGGCTGGGTAGGTGTCTCCGGCACGCGTCAGTTCCCGGACAGGGAATGTGTCCTTGTGGCCGTTGGGGTACAGCATGTAGGCATATTGCATATTGGCGTGGAGGAGCTGTACTTCAAACAACGGGTCGGTCTTATGGCCTCTCGCATGTTTCCTCAACCCCCGAGATGAGAGCCAGGGCGGCAGAGTGGTTCCGGTTGCCGACCTCCTGGGGAAGGAAAACATGCGTTCATGTGGAGTCATATTTGTAGCAGTGCATAGGAGAGATCGATTGGTAAGGAGTGCCTCTGGCAGAACTTCCTGCCAATGGGACACCGCCAGGCCTTCCAAATGGTGGCGTTCTCTCACTCCTCCTGGCCGTTACCTCTGGGGTTGTAGCTTGTAATCCTACTAGTGGCTACGCCTCTAGCCAACAGGCACTGCCACAGCTCGTCGCTCATGAACGAGGACCCTTGACCACTATGGATATAGTCCAGGTACCTGAAGAGAGTGAATATGCTGTGGAGTGTCTGTGGCAGAGATCACGTTGGGACAGGGGATGGCAAATGGGAATCAGGAGATCTTGTTTATGATGTTAAGGAAATAGACGTTCCTATTGGTCGAGGGCAGGGTCCCTTGAAATTGACACTCAGTCGTTTGGATGGGCATGTGGCCTTGATGAGGTATGCCTTGTCGAGGCTGAAGAACTGTGGTTTACATTCCGCGCAGACCCAACAGAGTCTGGTCAGGTTCCTGACATCCTCGATGGAGTACGGGAGGTTCCATGATTTTATGAAGTGGAACTACCCCATGACTCTGGAGGTGGCAGAGGTCATTGTGGAGGGCCTGGAGGTGGTCGAGATGCCCACTCGTGCACGTCCCCCAGGATAGAGCATCTGGGAGATCATTGGGTTTGCCTGGCCGGTACAGGATATCATAGTTATAGGTGGAGAGTTCAATTCTCCAGCTCAGGATTTTATCATGATTTTACCCTGCAGTTTTGTGTTAAACATGAAACCGACAACCCATTGGTCTGTCAGCAGGGTAAATCTTTTCCCGGCCCGGTAGTGATGCCAGTGGCTTACTGCCTCAACAATTGCCTGTGCCTCCTTCTCGACTGAGGAGTGCCATGTCTCTGGGCCATGGAGGGTGCAGGAAATAAATGCCACTGGCCTGCCTGCCTGGTTGAGAGTGGTGGCCAGCGAGAAGTCGGAGACATCGCTTTTCACCTGAAATGGGATGAATTCATCCATGGCATGCATCGTGGCTTTATCGATGTCTCCTTTGATTTGGTTGAATGTAGCCCGGGCTTCTGTTGATAAGGGGAAGCTTGTGGACCTTACTGGGGGGAGGCCTTATCGGCATAATTGGGAACCCATTGTGCATAGTAAGAAAAGAACCCCAGGCACTGTTTCAGCACCTTGGGTTTGTGCCCATCTACCATCCAATCCATCTCCCTTTGGAACACGGAAACCCCATTAGTGTCTCTGAAGGGGACCCAGAGGAAGTGATAAAGCCTGTCATCCGCTTTGAAAGTGGTATATTTGCGGTCCCAAGGGCAAAGGTACGCCAACCTCAGGTCAATCATAGAATACACTCTGTACTGGGAAAATTTATTGGCCATGACGGCGATCCGGGGAGGGGGGTAAGCATCTAGCTGAGTGAATCAGTTGACCGTCTGGCTGTAGTCGATCACCATACAGGGTTTAGTCCTGCCCATGACCACCGAAACTTGGGCTCTCCACGGGCTCCAATTGCGGGCTATAAACCCCTCTACCAGGAGTCGCTGCACCTTGGACTTTATAAATGCCCTGTCCTCGGTGCTATAGTGCCTGCTTTTCATTACAGGGTCCGGGGTCAGGTTCTCAAATAGTGACAGAGGGGGTATGTGGATGGTGGACTAGTCGCAGTTGGGGGCCGGCTGCTGGGAGGGGGCTGTGTCGGGGGTTGTATACCGTGATGGGTGGTTGTGGTCCTCCAAACGCCATTGTAACATTCTTAAACTGGCTCTGGAAGTCGAGGGCCAGGAGGATTGGTGAACAGAGCTATGGCATCACAAGCAAATGAAAGTTCTCATAATGTTGCCCCCCCCACCCCCAGCATTAACAATGCCACACAGTATCCGCAGATCCCAGCAGATTGGTCCATAGCGGCCATAGAGATGGTACCACTTGTGGGTCTAACAGCGAGAGAATGTTTCTGGGCAGTGTCCGGGTGGATGAAGCTCTCTGTGCTCCCACTGTAAAACAGGCAGTTCATTCTTTTCCCATTTACCTCGACCTCCATCATTGAGTGGGCAATCAGATGAGGACTGCCCTGGATTAGGATCATGGAGGCCAGGATTGGATCATCATCGCTGTCGGAGGGGAAGCCGATAGGTAAGATCATGCCCTCCATATTAACCACGTGGTTTCATCGGCCAAAGAATGCAGAAGTGACATCATCTGGGCGGCTGGAGGCAGAAGCAACATCATCCAGGAGGGCAGAGAAGATTGCGACTCCCGAGTTGCACGCATAGCCAAGCCATTCGGGACTGGAAGTGACGTCAGCGCCGTGCTACTCACTTGGGGGAGTTCTACTTACAGCCCCTTCTTCCCACATCCCAAACAGGTAGCCTCCTTAGCTGGGCAGAGTCATCAGGGGTGCTACAGCTAGACGCAGAAGTGGCACCTCGGGAGTCTGATCGCACTGGCATTGGGGTCGTCGCTCGCAATCGTGGCGGCAGACTGTGGCGCGGTCCCAAAATGGTGGCACCCACTGCCCACACGTGGAGGCCTCATTCTTTCTGGCAATCGCGTTGGCATTGCATTGGGCTGAGTCGAGGGTCCTGGCGAGCTGGAAAGCTCTCATCAGGGCCAGTCGGTCCTCCTCGAGCAATCGCTGACAAATATAGTCAGACCTCACACTAGACACGCAGGCATCCGGGACCAGCTCCTCCAGACACTGGGCTATGGGCATGGGGGCTGTAGCAGTGTCCCAGCAATCTCTCCCCAGGTGGTAGAGCGTTCGGAGGAACTAGTCCATGGACTCACCAGGTTGCTGTTTCCTCGAGGCCAGTCGATACCGTGAGTACACTTTGTTCACCTGGAGTTGGTATAGATTATGGGAGTTCAGCCATGGCCTCTGGGTAGGTTGTGCAGTTCCTGATCACCTGGTACACACTCGGTGGCCCACTCTTGCTTGCAGGACCTTGAGTCTCTTCTCACCTGAGTCCACCAGGCCTGCTGCAGGCGATCCACCGCTCAGCAGCAGCTGTGGGCACCTGTGGATCGATCTCGCCTGTCGGGTCTTAGCAGCTTGTCCATCCCGTGTGGAAAATTAATGTGTATTGAATTAATACGTACTATCAATGACTCCAAAGTCTGAGTGAGGAACGAAAGGCTTTAATACACATTAGATTTCGGCTGGCCCGACTCCACGTGCTCAAATGAATGGAAGGAGGTAGGGAGGTCGACAAGGGAATGAGTTACAGGGGATTGAGTCAGCAGTGGGCTGGCCAGCCACTCACACACAGAACAGTATATATATATATCACCACAAGGAAGGAAGAAAGTTAGGAATAGGAGGGAAGGGAAGGGAAGTAAGGTGGAGGGGAGGGAAGAGAAAGGGGAGGGAAGAGAAAGGGGAGGGAGAGAAGAGGAAGAGGGGAAGGAAAGAGAGAAGGGAAATGGGGGTGGGAGGTTAGAGGCAGAAGTGGATTCTCAATGTGGGAAGGAGTAACATCAGGGGCAATTCTACCAATTGGGAGAGAGGAGAGAGGGGACTGGAAGAGCTGAGTGGAGTTGGAGGTTTGGAGGTGTGTAGGGGAGGTCAGGGAAGGGAGGACAGAAAACGCTGGGGAGAAGGAGCAGGATGGAAAGGGAGAGGAGGGGAGACCTGCGGTGAGGCTTCCTGTCTCAGCAGGAACAAGGACACTGATGGGACTCAGTCAGAACCTGATTCCCAAATCTGGCATAACTCTTGATCATCACTCAGGTCTCCACACCCCCTTCACCCCCACTTCCCCTTCACCCCCACCCACTGGTGATATTGTGTGGAAGTGTGCAGTATATTTGAATTGACTAGTTTTGGTGGGGGGCTGGGTGTTTCTGGATTATTTTCTAGCCTGCTCTGGGAAGGCGTTTGCCTGCCGAGCAGGTGGGAGACTCACACTGCCTACACGACATGCAGTAAAGGGGGAATCCGCGCAGCACTTACGCAAACAGCTGGGGTGCGCGTAGTAACCGTGTGCACACTGGCCGCAAGTTGGTCCTGTGTAGTTTGGAAGGCATCGGCATCGTCCAGCAGCATCACAGATGTTGCTCACGGATCCCACAGGGTCACAGGGACAGGCTGAAAACAAACCATTCACCTTCTCAGCAACAACACATCCCTGCAATAACGATCCATCTCCAACAGTTCTGAAGAATGTGAGGATGACCGGAGCAACTTAAATTATAACATAGAACATTATTGTACAGTACAGGCCCTTAAGTCTACGATGTTGTGCCAACCTACAGAAACCTACTAAACAAACAAAATCTTCCCCACTTTACACCCACAACCCTCGACTTTTCTTACATCCATGTGCCGATGAGTCTTTACAGTGTCTCCATTGTAGCAGCCTCCACCACCATCCCCAGCAATACATTCCAGGCACCCACCACTCTCTGTGTAAAAAACTTACCCCTGACATCTCCCCTAAATTTTGCTCCCTTCAACTTTTCTACTCTCACCCCGGGAAAACGTTGCTGGCTGTCTACTCCATCTACTCCTCTCATAATCTTGTGGAATTTTATTAAATCAGGCTGGGATTTACAGACGCAGCATGGTAACTGGCCTTTCCAGCATACGAGCCCATGCTGTCCAAATACACTCTGGTGACCAATTACCCTACTAACCCCATATGTCTTTGGAATGTGGGTAGATGGGCAGAAACCTGAGCACCCAGAGGAAACCAGCATGGTCACGGGGAGAACATACAAGCTCCTTATAGACAGCACTGGATTTGAACCTGGTTTGCTAACCATTCATCTTCTGGAGTGCAAGAAGCTGAGGATGGACTAACCCTGACCATAAACTAACCCTCACCATGAACTACTCCAGGCCCACCAAAACATCTGTGTGCACTGTTGAAACATTACTTTAACTGTACTAACTATGAGTATTTATTGCAAAGCACAATCTGATGCAGGAACTCAGCAGGTTGAGCAGCATCTGCGGGAAAAAAGAATGGTCAACCTTTCACACCGGAACCCTTCATCAGGAATCTGATCACAGTTGCTGCTCGACCTGCTGAGTTCCTCCTGGAGACTGTATTTTGCTGCAGCGTCACAGTCTCTCATATGGACTATCTATCCATTTTTTTCTCCAAGCTCAGACCGGTCACCAGTAAAGGAAGGATGTGGAAGCTTTAGAAAGAGTGCCAAGATGCTATCTCGACTGGAAAACATCTTCTGGGGGAAAAAATAAGCGAGAAAGGATCAGAGGTGACTTCAAGTGAGGGACCCACACAGTCCATGGGTGACTTGCAGTCATGGGACCCACATGGGCTGCTGGAGACTGGCTCAGGGGAACCAGGTATTGGAGCCAGGATTCGAGAAGCTGCTGAGGGCAAGAAGGACTCCCAAAGGGCCTTGGGCTCCTGATCATGTTGGAAGGTTGGATCTGGACCTCGGTGGCTGATGGATCAAACAAGAATCTGTGGAGCTGCAGAGGCTGCGGGAGAACTGGGGGAAAATCCGTGGACCCTCTGTGACTCCTGACCCTAAAGGGATGATGCACTTTTGCTTCTCTTTCTCACATTGTAAGGGTGCCAGGTGACACCAATGGTGACTCTTTGTCTGCCTTATGTCAGCCAAAAGGCAATTTCGTGTAATATTACATCCAGCTGCGCTGGGTGGGTCACGTCTCCAGAATGGAGGACCATCGCCTTCCCAAGATCGTGTTATATGGCGAGCTCTCCACTGGCCACCGTGACAGAGGTGCACCAAAGAAGAGGTACAAGGACTGCCTAAAGAAATCTCTTGGTGCCTGCCACATTGACCACCGCCAGTGGGCTGATAACGCCTCAAACCGTGCATCTTGGCGCCTCACAGTTTGGCGGGCAGCAACCTCCTTTGAAGAAGACCGCAGAGCCCGCCTCACTGACAAAAGTCAAAGGAGGAAAAACCCAACACCCAACCCCAACCATCCAATTTTCCCCTGCAGCCGCTGCAACCGTGTCTGCCTGTCCCGCATCGGACTTGTCAGCCACAAACGAGCCTGCAGCTGACGTGGACTTTTTACCCTCTCCATAAATCTTCGTCCGCGAAGCCAAGCCAAAGAAAGAGACATGTTCTGTACTATTGTGAAAGAATAAGTTTAATGAATATGCTGAATAAAGGGTTAATGAATTAGGTAAGAAAATAGAGTAGCTGCCTGTAAGATGATGAGAATATAATTGCCTTTTCTGTGCTGTAGTGAGATAGTAACTAACTCCACAAGAATATCAATACACCTTGGGTAAAAGACACCCTGACATTTCCCAGACATCACAATGGAACATGTTATTGTAAACACAAAAATTGCCAGCTGTGTGAAACTCGTGTGTCACTTGTAAGGTCTCGTGCAAACCCCTGCCCAAAGGTGGATAAAAGTACGATGAACATTCTGATGCTTTGAGTCGGGGTTCCGTGTAGAGAACAAGTTACTAAACTCTCTCTTTTATCACCCCTCACTCCCACTAGCGTTACCAAGGTTAAATAAAGAAATTGTTGTACACCTAATTGGTTCTGCTGTTTGTTTTGTTACAGCGCGGGTTGACTTTAACAATACGACATAACAATAAAGGGATCTTGAATCTTGTATAAGGTTATTATAGGCTTAGATAGGGTGGACAACCAACACCTTTTTCCACGGGGTGCCAGAGGACATCTGTTTAAGGTGAGTGGAGGAAAGTTTAGGAGAGACGTCAGAGGAAGTTTTTTTTTTTTACACAAAGTTTAGTGGGTGCCTAGAATATATTGACGGTGGTGATGGTGGAGGCTGGTACAATAGGGACATTTAAAAGAGTCTTAAACAGGCACATGGATGTTATAAAAATAGAGGGTTGTGGGTGTGAGTGAGGGAAGGGGTAGATTGTTGTGGAGTAGGTTTCCATAAGTTGGCAGAACATCATAGGTTGAACAGCCTATGGTTGGAATGTTGTATGTACTGGGGATCCTTGTTAGATTTATTCCTTTGCTTTCGCAGCATTCTCTGCTAATTTAATTTATATTGTTGCAGTTGGCATACCTTACATACCTGTGAGGTTGCATCAAGTAAGAATATCAGTGAACCTGCACATTGTACTGTAACAGATTTGTGTTAACCTTCAATTTAATGTTAAACTGTAGCAATCTAATTAACAGGAAAACAGCTCCCAAAATGGAAAACGCAGGAAATTGACCTGCATCCAACACAGGTTTTTATCTGGCCTGATGATGTCATTTCCTGTCCATGTGACAGAAGCAGTGATGTATTTAAGCACAGCATGAAAGTCTAAAGTGTCAGTCTTACATTAGACTCCACAGTTTGTACATCGACTTCCAAGCATATACATCAACTCGACAACGTGTACACCGACATCTATAGTAGCTCAGTATAGAATACTTCGCTACATTGGTGACCCCGACAGTCCAAACAATATTTGGACCCCAACATGGAAACTTCCCCTTCGATGCATGCCGGGGCTCTGAAACTGCCAACGTTTTGGACATCACAACCACGTGTATGGTTCGACCAAGCAGAAGCCCAATTCCAGTAGGGGGCAGATAAAATCTGATTCCACATGGTACTACGTGTAGTAAGTGTCCGGAATCAAGAGATGGCATGTCGAGTTTCCAATTTTCTGTAGCAGCCTCTGGAGGAGGGCAAGTATATATATCGCTCAAGAGTTTGCTTGTAGAAGAAAAAAAATGATCTTATTGTATATGCAGTTAAAATGTTGCAAGTGTGGACTTCTGTTTCCTTTGTAAACTAAGAAACCAGCCAGTTTCTGCTGGTTGCAGAACCATAGCCATGACCTAGTGCCTAGTATACTTAGGAATGTGCTTTGTATGGAAAAGGAAGATAAGAGTTGTTCTATAAAAATATGCTGTCTGCCTACAGAAGGCAAAGTTTTATCCTGGTGTAGTCTCTCTATGATATCACGAAATAAAGCTCTCGAAGCAAACTCTGAGGTCTCCGCCTGAGTTATTCTGGAGAAAAGATTTTCCCTGACACTGCTCATCCATGCCTTTGGCCTCTCATGACGTGAGCAAGCGGCCCATTTACTTCTCTTGGACGGCTTGGGTAACAGGACACCTTCTGTGCTCATGAATGAAATGCTGGCACTAGCCTCATGTTCAAGCAGGCTTTCTTGGACCAGTTGCCAGAAGATACAGGGGCTAATATCAGTGTGCTTCCCCCTTCGGGGCGTGACCCACATAACAGAAAACCTGGGCCATTATTGAAGTACTTTCGAGACATTTGACACGTAGGATCCCACTTCTATTCAGCACGTAGATGTTCACATTGGCCGCAAATGCACAACTGCTACTGGGAGCTGATCTTCTCAGAGCATGTGGCCTGCTGGTTGATCTAAAGGGATGAAGGCTCGTTCATACCAACACTTTCTAGACATTCACCCTAGATGAGGCCAACCTGGCAGCCCCGCATTTAGACTCTGTTACTCTTTTGGCGAATGAATTTGCCAGGTTGTTGGCAGAATTCCCCACAAAAATTACGCCTTAATTCATCTCGACAATGCCGAAGCATGGGGTGCAGCACCACATACCAACCGAAGGGCCACCACTGCATGCTTCAGCTCACAGGCTCCCTCCAGATAAATTTCATCTGGCCAAAGAGGAGTTTGAAAGGATGGGGGACATGGGTATTGCACAATGATCCGGTAGCTCCTGGGCCTCCCCACTCCACGTGGTACCCAAGGCCGCAGGCGGATGGAGATCCTGGGGTGATTACCGCAGATCGAACGAGATTACCGCATCAGATCACTACTTGGTACCAAAATTACAGCATGTCCAACCTGCAGGGAGCCCAGATCTTTTTCAAGGTGGATCTGGTCCAGGGGTATCATCAGATCCCAGTCCACCCAATGACATTCAAAAATGGCTATTATAACACCCTTTGGCCTTTTAAATTCAGAAAAAAGCCTTTGGGCTCAAGAATGTGGTGCAGACTTTCCAATTTTTCATGGACAGAGTGGGACACGATCTCGACTTTACCTTCATACACATAGATGATGTACTTATCGTTAGCTGCAGTCATCAGGAACATCTATCCCACCTGCACAAGCGTTTGAATGAGTTTGGGCTGACCATCAACCCGGCCAAATGTCAATTCAGGTTAGAGACCATCAACTTTCTGAGCCATAGAATAGAGAAATACAGAGCAAAGGTTGAGGTGATCCATGGATTCGCTAAGCCCAGCTCAGTTAAAGGCCTCCAGGAGTTTGTTGGAATGATGAACTTCTATCACTGGTTCCTCAGTTCACATCTCTTCGTTCTATTGTCGGGCAAGGGAATCATCCAGCAGCATTCGAAAACGCCAGGAAATCACTGGCCAATGCTGCATCGCTGGTCCACCCAAGAATGGGGCTTGAACAGTACATCGATGGGCATTGGAAACTATTGGCTTTCTTTAGCAAGCACCAGAACTTAAGTACAGTACATTTGATCGAGAATAGTTGACTGTATCAGACATTTCAGCTACTTTCTAGAAGGCAGGCATTTCACGGCTTTTACGGACCACAAGCTATTTACATTTCTCTTCACTAAGGTATCAGATCCATGGTCGGCTCATCAACAGAGACATTTATCATATATTTCTGAGTTCACGACGGCCAACGAACACATCTCAGGAAAGGCCAACATAGTGGCAGATGCACTGTCTTACCCGGCCATATAATCCGTGCAGAACTTAGCCCAAGGGTGGACTATGTTGCACTCGCAAAAGCGCAGCAGGCAGACTGTAGCGGCGCTATGGCGGTACTACAACTCCCAGGAGACATTGAACCAGCCATGTTACATCAGTGCATGATGACATCAGTGCATGTCGAGTGTGTGATTCTGGCTTTTAAAAGGTTGTGCAGGTGATGAAGAGTCAATCTGTTTGAATCACTCTAGAAATACCTTGTGTGGTTATTTCATCGTGTCCACTGCAATTCCAGTGGCCACAATTGGTGACCTCGACAGGTCCAAAAATGTATTTTTGGACAAACCTGGACTCTGAAGTCGTTGCTGTGAAGCTGCCACCTTTCTGGGCAGCTGAGCCTGAACTGTGGTTCCAACAGGCTGAAGCATAATTTCACCTTCGCAAAGTCAAACTGGACACCACTCCTTATTACCATCTCATCAGTGCCCTGGACCAGGCTGTCGCTAAGAGGCTCAGCGACTTCCTATGGGATCCACCAGGTACCAGCAAGTATGATGCTTTAAAAACATTTTTATTATGTGTATATGGTATGTCCCATAGGGAAAGAGCAGCCAAACTACTACATTTTGATGGGTTGGTAGTCCGCGCCCCTTCAGATCTAATGGATAAAATACTGTTCCTGGCAGCTGGCGAAAGGTCCAATATGTTATTTGAGCAGTCCTTTTTAGAACGAATGCCAGATGATATTCATCTCTTGTTATCCAAGTGTTCATTTGAAGACCCAAGGGCTGTAGCGGAGGAGGCAGCCATTCTATGGCCAGCTAAAAAGCACAGGAATGAAAGACAAATTTGCACGACCTTCTGATATTGACCCTGTGTCACAATCTAGTGCTCTTAGCACATCACTTCATAGAAGCAGGCAACCCCACCAAGACAAGCAAGCAGCCTGTGGACACATCGTCTTATTAACACAGGTGTTGGGGAGTAAATGCCTAAAAGTGCTTCCACCCTGCTCATTTGCAGGAAATGTCCAGGCCAACCACCAGTAAGGGCTGCGGTGGTTGGCAAGAAACCTGCAAGCCTACCTGTATGCGACTAGATTCAGAAGTGAGTATTTCCACCCACCGGTTTTGACACACGTCATCCTAACCCGGACCTACAACTACGAGCAGCTAAAAGTTCCAACATTCTGACCTTTGGCACCAGGAAGTTGAATGTCAAGTTCAAGATTCATCCCTACACTTGGTGATTTATTATAGCAGCAATATCCCGACCTTTGCTTGGTGCAGATTTTCTTTGGACTCATTCATTCCTCGTTAACTAAAAGGGCATCACCTAATAGATGGAACTACTTTTCAGACCAATCCTCTGGCAGATGCCTATACCCCTGTTCGGCACCTTCAAACATTAAGTAAACCAGTACATCAATTCTCCACGCTATTGGAAGAGTTCCCTGAGATAACTTTCTGCCTCTTCTGCAAAGCACGGTGTTACTCATCACATTTGTACTATTCATCCTATCCATGTTAAAGCGCGCCATTTGCCTCCAGAGAAGCTACGCTTAGCCAAGGAAGAGTTTTCCAAGATGGAGGAACTAGGCATAATTCATAGGTCCGACAGTCCCTGGGCATCTCCATTACATATGGTCCCGAAACACAATGGAGGTTGGTGACCATGTGGAGATTATAGGTGGCTTAATGACACCTCCATCGTGGATCATTATCCGATACCTCATATTCAGGATTTCTTGGCTAATTTGCATGGAGCAAAGATCTTTTCTAAGATAGATTTGGTGTGTGGTCATCACCAAGTACCAGTAGAGCCAGCAAACATTCCAAAAACAGCAATAATTACCTCTTTTGGGTTGTTTGAGTTTTTACGAATGCCATTCGGATTAAAGAATGCTGCTCAATCATTTCAATGAGTGATGGATGTTTTAGGACATGGTATGACCAATGTCTTCATTTACCTTGATGACATTTTAGTGGCCAGTGCGACTAAGGAAGAACATTTGGAATATCTTCATACATTTTTTATTTGTCTTCAAGAGTTTGGACTGACCTTCAATCCAGATAAATGCGTTTCTTGGGGAATAAGGTTACTCAGGAAGGTGTGACTCCACTGCCAACCAAAGTTGAGGCCATGAAAAAATATTCAAGACCTGCTGCAGTTAAACGCTTGCAGAAATTCTTGGGAATGGTAAATTTTTACTGTCGGTTTCTTCCGGGAGCAACTCATATCATGAAGCCTCTTTTCGATTTACTGTCCGGAAACACCAGAACCATCCATTGGACTGAAGAGGGAAACAACGCCTTCTTAAAGACGAAAGATTTGCCGACTCGTGCTCAGCTGCCCAGTTTTAAATGCAGCCACCACCCTTTCTACAGATGCTTCCAGATGCTCCTTAGTAGGAGGTGCACTTCATCAATATGTTACCATTTTTCAGCCGCTATCTTGGTGAAGCAGAAAAGAAATACAGTCCTTTTGATAAGGTGCTTCTGGCCATTTACTTGTCTATTTGACACTTCTGTTATTTTTTGGAGGGCAGAAATTTTATGATGTACACTGACCACAAACCCTTAACATTTGCATTTTACAAGGTCGCAGAGCCTTGGTCAGCGCCAGAACAATGGTAATTATCATTCATTTCAGAATTTTCCACAAAAATACTACATTTTTCCGGAAAAGACAATGTAGTAGCTGTTGCACTTTCCCGTTCTGCTCCACTCGAGGTTTCATCCGTAGATCAAGATATTGACTACACAGCTTTGGCCGTACCCCAAGAACATAACTGTGAGAGAAATGCTGATCGGACTGCAGTCACAAACCGATGTTCCAAATATTCTTCCTTAGTCGCACTGGCCACTAAAATGTCATCAAGGTAAATCACAAATTGAAGGATGTCTAGTTTAGAGTTCATGGCAAACTACTCCTCTGTGATTTATCAACGGAACCCCCACGCTCAGTAGTTCCAGCATCATGGAAATGTCGAGTATTCGTATCAGTGCATGGTCTCTCACATCCATCAATTAGTTCAACCATTCGTATGGTTTCCGACAGGTTCGTGTGGCATGGTCTTAAAAAAGATGTTACACCAATGGCGAGGTCATGCATTGCCTGCCGGAAAGCGAAAGTTCAGCGACATACTAAGGCATCACTGTAGTCCTTCGCAGCAGTTACTTGGCATTTTGCTCATGCCCACATGGACATCGTTGGTCTGCTTCCTGTTTTAAGAGGATCCCATCATCTTTTTACAGTAATAGACAGGTTTCTGTGGTGGCCCGAGGCTGTGCCTATGGTAGGTGCTACTGCAGACACTTGTGCTTGGGCGTTCCTTCCTCAGTTCCTGGGTGTCTCGTTTTAGTTTACCGGCATATGTTACTTCAGATAGAGGACCACAATTTACTTCCTCACTGTGGACCGCCTTGTCTTGCAGCAACAATTCACCTTACAAATGGCTATCATCCCCAGTCCAATGGAATGGTGGAAAGATTTCATCAATATTTCAAGTCAACCTTGATGGCTCGGTTAGAGGGCCCGAACTGGGCTGATGAGCTGTCCTGGGTATTAGTGGGCATTAGAACAACTTTAAAGGAGGATGTCCAAGTCTCATCTGCGGAGCTCATGTATGGTTCCAGGGGAGTTCGTCCCCTACCATTCCAACTCCAACAAAGATCCTAAGGAACTGTTGAGAAGGCTAAGGGAGACCATAGGAAAATTAACTTCTATACTACCATCGTCTCATGGAGAATACTCTTAAAGGAAGACCTCAAAAACTGCGAATATGTCTTTGTCCGAAGGGGAACATTTGGTCAACCTATACGGGTGCCCTACAAAGGACCTTATAGGATACTCAGGCAAACTAGGTCAACCTGTATTTTGGACATTGGAGGGAAGCCACAGTCTTTCACTCTTGACAGGTTTAAACCAGCTCATGTGGACAAATCTTCCCCACTGCATATAAACAAAAGACAGACAAACTGTTCTGCCATGTGATGTCAGTGCATGATGACATTAGCACGTGATTCTGGCTTTTAAAAGATTGTACAGGTGAAGAAGAGTAAATCTATTTATGATTCCAGTGGCCACAAGACAAAGTTACAGAACAGCAGACTTGAACCTACAGCTGGAAGAAATTCCAGTAGGCCCAGGGGTGCTAAAACTCCTGTGTGATGCCCAATCGATCTGGTAGACTAGAGGCACCAGGTATTAGACATGGTGCACGGGTTGGCACATTCATCAATCAGAAGAACTGCCTGGATAGTAGCCAACAGATTTGGGTGGCATGGCCTTCAAAAACAGGTCACCCATTGGATGAAGACATGCACTCATTGCCAAATATCCAAAGTCCTGCACTACGTGAAAGCACCACTGCAATCTTTTGAGCTGACATGTTGGACCAAGTACACGATGACGTTATAGGCCCCCTGCCAGTGTCACATGATTTCCATTTTCTTCTCACTAACGTGGATCGGGCCACGCGATGGCTAAAGGCAGTTGCACTGGCAGACATGACTACCAACACCTGCACCAGGGCCCTCATTTCTGCCTGGATTGCACGTTTTGGTCTGCCAGCACACATCATGTCTGACAGGGGTGCCTAATTCACATCAAGCCTGTGGTCATCAATGGTTACCCTGCTTGGAACCAAGTTGCACCACACAACTGCATACAAGTAGAAAGGTTCCATAGGCATTTGAAATTGGTCCTTAAGGCACATGTGCAGGGACTTAACTGGGTTGAGTTCCATGGGCACTCTTGGGCATACGAACGGCACCTAAGGGCAATTGGTGCTTCATCAGGCAGAGAAGGTCTACAGCGCATCCCTGATGGTTCCAGGAGAATTTGTATCAGACTCACGAGGATGGGAGAAGATGCCTGCAGCAATCCTAAGCAAGCTCCTCGAGAAGCTCAGTTCTTTAGCGCCCATACTGACATTTCAACACGATGAGGCAGATCCAATATACCCCAAAACTTGCAGGATTGGAATGACGTTTTCGTACAAAAAAGAATACACCGAGCACCATTCCAGCGTCTGTATGAGGGTCCCTTCGAGGTACTAAGACGCAATGGTTCGACTTGCATCTTGGACATCAGAGGTAAAGAGGTACCTTTTGCAACTGACAGCCTCAAACCTGCCCATCTGGATCTGGATGGACTAGTCGTGGTTCATGCACCTCAGCAGAGAGGAAGGGCGCCAAAACAAATGGACAATGATCCACAGACATGACCTCGTTTACTCTTCTTTTGCACTACTTGTTTTAAATGTAATTTATGGCATTTTATGGCAAAGAATGAATGCTCTTGACAATAAATTCTGATTCTAATAAGTATGCCATATATTGCCCAACCTGAACATTTTCCTTATTATAGGGACAAACAGAATTGCAGCAGTTTGTCGTTTAATGAATGTTAATTACATGCATCTAATCGTGGGCAATAGTATTGAGAAAAGCTTAGTTACCTTGACAGTGGGGGAAGACGTTCAGCCTGGAGTCACAGGTATCACAGCGTTGCCCAGCAAAATGTGATTGGCACATACACTGTCCAGTGGTCTGGTCACACGCAGAACCATAGGAGCCTTTGGCAGAGCACTGGCATGCTTTAGAAAACAGCAGGCTGCTTATCACATAAACTCAAAAGGAACCAATTGATCAGCCCTCTAATTCCACAGTGAGTCCTCTCATAATTTGGGAGTACACAGTACATAAAGAGCTTCTTAGAACATAGAACACTAGAGCATAGTACAGGCCCTTCAGCCCTCAATGTTGTGCCAACCCATATATTCCTTCCAAAAAATACTAAATCTTCCCTAGCCTGTAACTCTCTATTTTTCTTCCATCTGTAATGGCACTGATTTAACGCAGTCTTCAAACAAATAAAGAATACACTCACTCGTTTCTTTCAGCACCCATGAAGTCGACTTTCTTTTATTATTCACTAGACACAACATTGCATTCTTTGACTCCCAGACACCACCCAGCTCAACTTCTCTGACCTTCTCGCTGGCTCACTGCCCCATGGGTGATCCTGACGCTCTCACTGTCCTCCTCCCGACCAAGATAAGTACATGACCACGGTAGCCCTCCCTCCCATCCCCCAGACTCCAAGCCAATGCAAGGAGGCGACTAATTGGAAAAGTTCCGCTACGAGTGGTCCCGTGCTACTAACTTGTGACAATATGATGGGGTCACAAAGCGAGGAAAACATGAGTAAGGCTTGCAAATGGCATAAACCAATTGAAGGCTTATCAGACGGCTGACAACATTGGAGGGATGACAGATGCAGCTCATTTGCATGTAAGAGCTGTGTACCACGATTCAGAAATTTTTCAAATCCACCAGCAAATAAAAATGTGACAAGAAATCTGCTCCCAAAATGGAATTTGCCACATTTGTACCATGAAAATCCACTGAAAAGTTTCCTTCAAACCGAAATCCAACGTGAGTGACCTCTGGACATTTATTTGAGAATCCTTCGTGGCTGAAAAAACACATGATATATTGGGGTGTCTGTGTTCCTCCGTGGTCGGAGGGACCGCTAAAATCTCTTCACAGGAATCTACAAGAAATATGAACACCCAAGAGACTACTGCCCATGAGCAGTAGTTGACTCTACTGCCGGGCCTGATCGTTTCTCGGTTTCCATTTGTAAAGTCACAAGGTGGCCGACAGGTCCAGGCAGCAGCACCAAATCTCCAATGCTTCCAACAAATATGCCGTGAGTCACCTCTACCATGTCCTCGACCACTACGATTCCAATCAGGTCGAAGGAAGGAATTCTGTTGCACGCCCAAAGCCTAGTCAGTGCTGCCATTTGCTGCTCCAACTCGGTTACCTTCGATTGACATGGTGCTGGCGCTACCTTTGTTTAAGAAGGTGCTGGCGATTCACAAGCAGTTATTTCAGTTCCATTTACTCCTGTTGACAAGGGGAAGATGCTAATCCTTCTACCTTCAATGTAGAGGTCGTGGACATAATGAGATTGGCACGATCCGCCAACAGATTGAGGGTGGACATTTGAAAGACACTCACCAAATGCTCTTGAATATGATAAAGTAAACATCGAAGGAGCCTCTGTTTCCAAAAGTCACCTTCAATAGGGTCTGTTCCAGCTTGCCTGCACCACCTCCTCCACATCTATGATGGTTGCCTATTGTCTAAGCTGTCGTCAGCTCGTAATTGGGCAATACGAGTCTCCCTAGGTGGCTGAGTACGCAGCAAAATAACCACCTTAAGTATGTTGCATGGGTGGTTACCATGAAGATCCACTAAGGCATCCTCCACTTCACAAGCAATCTGCTCAGGGAGATGCTCCACAAGTAAGCCATACTTCATCTTCTGACTCGTCACACTGAGGGCAGAGAAACGTGCTTCAAGGATCGTGAACCATGCTAATAAAAAGGGGGGGGAATCTTTAGTTTGACCTCCCCAACTGCTCCTGGAAGGGGTTTCTCCTCATCACTATCCATTTGAAATTAGAAGGTACTGTGAACTCACGGGGTCACCGGTTCCCCACAGCTTACAAGCAAATAAAGAATACACTCACTCGTTTCTCTCAGCCCACCATGAAGTTGACCTTATTATTCACTAGACACAACATTGCATTCTTCAACTCCCCAAACACCACCCAGCTCAACTCCTCTGACCTTCTCACTGGCTCACTGCCACACGGGTGATCCTGACACTCTCACTCTCCTCTTCCTAACCAAGGTAAGTAAGCGACCACAACACATCCATGTGCCTGGTGTTTGCTATTCCTGCCCTGGGAAAAAATCACAGGCTGTCCACCATCTCTAGGCCTCTCATAATCTTGTAGACCTCTATCAAGTCTTCTCTTATCCTTCTATGGTCCAAAGAGAAAAGTCCCAGCTCTGCTAACCTTGCCTCAGAAGACTTAATTTCCGATCCAAGCAACATCCTGGTAAATCTCCTCTGCCCCCTCTCCATAGCTTCCACATCCTTCCTATAATGAGGAAACCAGAACTGAACCCAATACTCCAAGTATGGTCTCACCAGAGATTTGTAGAGTTGCAACATGACCTCTCTACTCCTGAACTCAATCCCCCATTAACGAAGCCCAGCATCCCCTAGGGCTTCTTAACTATCCTATCAACCTGCGTGGCGACCTTTAGGGATATATGAATTTGGACCCTAAGGTCCCTCTGTTCATTCACACTCCTAAGTAACCGACCATTAACCTTGTATTCAGCTTTTGGTTTGTCCTTCCAAAATGCATCACCTTACACTGATCCACACTGAACTCCATCTGTCACTTTTCTGTCCAACTCTGCATCCTGTCTATATCCTCTTGTGAACTATGACAACCTTCAGTTCCCTCCGCAACTCATCCAATCTTCGTTTACTGACCCATCCTTCTGCTTCTTCATGAAGATCATTTAGAAAGATTACAAAGAGCAAGGGTCCCAGCTCAGACCCTGCAGCACTCCACAACTCACTGACTCCAGACAGAATACTTTCCTTCTACTACTACTCTCTGCTTTCTACGTGCACGCCAATTTTTTATTCACACAGCCAAGGTTCCATGAATTCTATGCCTCATGACTATCTGAATGAGTCTCTCATTGCGGACCTTGTCGAATGCTTTGCTAAACTCCATGTAGACCACATCTACTGCCCTACCCTCATCAATTTCTTGTGTTACCTCCTCAATAAATTCAATTAGACTTGAGAGGCACGACCTTCCCTTCACAAAGCCACGCTGACTATCCTTGAGTAGACTGGACTTCTCCAAATGCTCATAGATCCTGTCCTTAAGAATCCTCTCCAATAGTTTGCACACCCCTGACACAAGACTCACCTGTCTCCCTATTACCCTTTTTAAACAAGGGGACCAGTTTGCTATTCTCCTACCTATAGCATCTCCCATGTCCAAAGAAAACTCAAACATCAGAGCCACTGTCCCAGCTATCTCTCCCCTCACTTCACAGAGCAACCTGGGGTATATTGCATCTGGCCTCAGGGACTTAGCAATCATAATGTTTTTAAGAATATCCAACACTTCCTCTTCCTCAATCTCCACATTGTCCAGCAGACAACTCTGTTCTATTCTATTAAGATGGAGGTAGATAGGTTCTTGATTTGGAAGGGAGTCAAAGGATATGGAGAGAAGGCAGGAGAATAGTGTTGAAAAGGATAGTAAATCTACAAGAGGTGTTTCCTTAAGAAAGCAGCCTCTATCCTCAAGGACCCCCATCACGCAGGCCATGCCCTCTTCACTGCCACCATCAAGGAGGTACAGGAGCCCAAAGATGAAGATCCAATGGTACAGAAACAGCTTCTTCCCCTCCACCATCTGACTGGACAATGAACCATGGACACGACCTCACTTGCTCTTCTTTATGGAACTTATTTATTTATTTTTAAGTCTACTGTAATTGATAGCAATATTTTCCCTGTCTGAAGCTGCTGGAAAACAATAAATATCATGGCATGTTCACGACAATAAATTCTGCTTCTGATATTCGAATGGCAGGGTAGACTAGATGGGCCAAATGGCCTAATTCCACTCCTGTGCCTTATGTGATACCACTGGGGATAAGGACACAGGGAATAGGGGTTGGTCACCCAGCCCAGTGAACCGGCTCCATCCTTTTTCACAGTCCTATCTCCCACTGACTCTCTTATGGTCTGGATCACCGCTCATAAACCCATCCAAACTCAATCACGATTACGTCCAGTAACTCAACCAACAACTCCCCCCCTCCCCCATCCACCGCCAACACCCCAGACAGATGATACCATGCCATTGTGTTAGTGCAAGTCTACACAAATCTTTTTCCTGCACAGGGGCAGTGAAACACATTCCAGAGCCAACATATGGGGGGTTAAATTGATGGACAGAGATAGAATATCATTGCTATAACTGTTAGTAATGACCGCTCCCGTTAATTAGAAATTCTTCCTGGCCCACAGTAAAAAGAATCTCAGGGACCTATGTGATGGCATGTTTGGATGCTTGACAATAAATTTGAACTTTGAGCCATGAATCAAACATCATCACATTCTCTTTGAGCAGAGGATCTCACTTACGCTCACAAGAGGGGAACCGAAAGTATCCTGCTGTGCACCTTTCGCAAAAGTAGCCTTCCACTCCTCTTCGGCACAGGCACCGTCCAGTCTTTGGGTCACACACTTGGGGAGACACACCACTGCTGTAACATTGGCATCCTGCCGAATATTGTTCAGATGTTAATGTTCTGTAGACACTGAAGGTATTAATCCATCTTGACATTTTACTGAAGAACTATTGAGAGGGTCCCCTTAACCCATGTCTGCTCATTTGTATCTCATGTCTGCTCATTTTCAGTAGAAAAAAACCTACTTGCATTTACTCTGTCTGTCTCCCTCATAATTTTAAATCCCTCTATCAAATCTCCCTTCATCTTCTACGCTCCAGAAAATAAAGTCCAAACCTGTCCAACCTTTCCCTGTTTACAACCATCAAGAAGGAGGTACAAGAGCATCAAAATCAGGACTGCCAGGGTGGGAAATAGCTTCTACCCGTAGACTGTAAGATTGTTGAACAGTATTCTGTAACCTTGGGTCTCTTATTAATGAATCGAATAAATAATTCCATAATATTTCAACATTTTTATTATACATTATATTTTTATGTATATATGTGATTATTATGTGGTGTGTGTATGTGTGTGTGTGTGTGTGTGTGTGTGTGTGTGTGAGAGAGAGAGAGAGAATGCATAGGTGGGTGTGTGTGTGTTTGTGAATGTGTGTGTGTGGGTGTTTTGTATGTCTGTGTGTGCATGCGTGTGTATATATGTACATGCTTGTGTTTGTGTGCATGTGTGTATGTGCATGTGTGTGTGACTGCACTCTGCACTTAGACCAATCTCTGCTGAAGTAACCACCCCAAGAATGGAACGCACAGGGTCGGACAAGTGTAAATGGTCAGCGTGAACTGTGGGCTGAAGGGCCATTTTCCATGCTATCTCTGTTTACAACTGCCGCAAGTGATGGAACATCAGTCATGGGCTACAAATATCCTGAAAACTGATGAGGCTGGTGGATTGTGTGTGCCACACATTTACCTGCGACTGAAGATGAGTGAAAATCCCTTCTAGGTTTCTTGTAACATTTAACAAGGGTGGTAAATTGTACCCAAATGTTCAAACTATGTCAGCAAGGATGGAAACGTGTGTGGTTGACTGGTGATATCATTCACAAGCTATTGGACATGCTGAGATGAAATACACAGTCTTTGGACAGGATTTCAGCCAATCTACTCGGGGCAAGCATTTTCATGCAGGATTTGCACATAAGAACATCTGCCAGTCAATCTAATTTCTGGGCTCATGCTTTTAAAAGGAGCTTCCAACTGCAAGAAACCAACCTTAAAATGGCCAAAAGCAACTTTAAATACTCCAGCATCGCTTTCATCAGTTCTTGCTATAAATTAATCTGTTTTATTTTGTAAAATAAATACTACTTAATGTGAAAAAGACCTTTAAATTTCCACTTCTTTCTATGAAGCTGAAAAATGGAACTTGCCAGGAGCAGCTGAAACAACCTTGTAATGCTAAAAACGCAATGCTGGAGAAACTCAGCAGGTCAAACAGTGTACAATGTACTTTATATAGCAAAGATAAAGATACATATCCAATGACTCAAGCTTAAGCCCTTCGTCAAGGTATGAGCAAAATATTGGAAGGGCACCTGAAACATTGTGACTACGATATGAAAAATAAATTCAACTTAGCTTAAACAAATCATTTCTCTTTACTTGTTGACTATTGGTCTAAACTGATGAGGTGCTCATGTTCTAGGTATGTACTTACGTTGACAGTATCTCCCGAAGTATCCAATGTGACAGTGGGTGCAGTAGGGCCCAGTGTAGTGGGGTTTACACTCACAGTGTTGGGTGTATGGATTCACCAAACATGTGTTCCCAACTGTGCCCCGAGCATCACATTTACAATCTGGAGGGAGTAAAAGCAAAAGTTCAAGTTTATTGTCATCTGTATAACTACACAACCCAATGAAACAGCATATCTTCAGACCATAGTGAGCACACACACAGTACACCCAAAATACAAACAAATTCTGTGAGGCCCTCCTCATTCCTCTGAACTCCAAGGAGAACAGTCCAAGAGCCATCATATGCAAAACCCCTTATTCCAGGAATCATTCTTGTGAATCTTCTCCTAATCCTCCAGTGTCAACACATTCTTTTTCAAATAACTGTACCCCGTTCTCCAATTGAGGCCTCACCAGTGCCATATAAAGCCTCATCATCACATCCCTGCTCTTGTATTCTATTCCTCAAGATATGAACGCCAACATTGCATTCACCTCCACCAATGACTCAACATAGAGGTCAACCTTTAGGATATTCTGCATGAGATCACCCAAGTCCCTTAGAATCTCAAATTTTGGAATTTTCTCCCCATCCAAATAATGGTCTGCCCTTTCATTCCTTCTACCAAAATGCACGACCGTACATTTGCCACTTATTTGGCCATTCTCCTAATCCAGCGGTTCCCAAACTTTATCAGGGTGCCACCCCCCTGGATCCCAGGCCACATCCCTAACGCCCTCTCCCCCCGCACACCCGCACCCGACACACACACATACAGTGAACTCACACCTCTTTCTTGGTATTATGTCTCCTGCGAATTAAAAAAAATGTGTTTATAACACTATAAACAAGCTATGTATTTCACAATTTCTGCCGAGGAATGGGTAAAATGTTAAGGCACCTGAAGAGCTTTTAGAATTGGACAGAGATAGGTACTTTATATTTTTTGATCAAGTCCCTCCCTTTGTAACTATTGGTAAGAGGTATTTAGTACACTTTCTTTAATTCTTGATACGATTCTCTCTCCGAGCCCTTTTATGGCTATTTTTGGAGTGAATGGACCAATGGACTTAAAATTGACTCCATCTCAATCCCATGTAGACACTTTTGCTTCCCTGATTGCTAGGAAGCTCATTCTACTGCAGTGGAAAGATGTTGTCCCTCCAACACATATACAATGGTTATCGGATTTGATGGCATCCCTCTCTCCAGAGAAAATCAGGTGTTCACTACTAAAAAAAGTATTAAATTTTCTTCTCTTTGGGGTTCCTTTCAATTATTTTCAAACTTTACAGGTCAATTATTTTTGCTTTTTATAATTTTTTCTCCTTTTTACTATTTCTTGAATTATTAGTATTGAAATTAGTAGTTTATGCCTGGCTTTGATAGTAATCGATCATTCAAACAAAGAATACATTCATTAATTTCTTTCAGCACCCCATGAAGTCGACTTTATTTTCTGCAAATACAACACCACCCAGTCAAATCCCTCTGACCTTCTCATTGGCTCACCGCCACACAAATGATCCTGACATTCTCACTCTCCTCCTGCATCTAAGATTCATCAACTATATATTGACGCTAAATTACTCACGCACGTCGCTTCGCCTACATCATCAGCGGAAACTGGCACCGCTCCCAATAAAGGTTGCAGTGTTTCATTTCCATGGGACCCTGGAACTCCCTCTCTAACAACTCCTTCTCCAGAAGGACTGCAGTGGCTGCAGCTCCCACCTCTCAGGGGAAATTAGTGATGGGCCCTGACTGAATTTCTCCCACAGAACTCCACATAAAGTTTCACTCACCCTCCTTTAAATGACCTGACCAAAGAACGATTGGACCACAGCAAAACCATTGACTACTACAGCACAGAAACAAGCACTTCGGCCCTTCTAGTCTGTGTCCAACTAGTCCCACTGACCTGCACCAGTCCATAGCCCTCCATGCCTCTTCCATCCATGTACCTGTTCACATTTTTTTTTAAATAGTAAACTTGAACCTACATTCACCACTTCAGCTGGCAGCTTGTTCCACACCCCCACCACTCTCTGTGAGAAGAAATTCCCCCTCATGTTTCCCATAAATTTTTCCCCTTTCACCCTTAATCCATGTCCTCTGGTTTGTACCTCACCCACCCTCAGTGGGAAAAGCCGACCTACATTCACTCTCTATACTTTGCATAATTTTAAATACCTCTAACAAATCTCCCCTCATTCTTCTATGCTCCAGGGAATAAAGTCCTAACCTGTTTAACCTTTCCCTGTAACTCAGTTCCTGAAGGCCGGGCAACATCCCAGTAAATCTTCTCTGCCCTCTGTGATGATATGTAATTCTACCTAGGTCACCAGGGGTCATCCCAGTGACCTTGTCTCTAAAGCCGTCCAGAGCTTTATCCGTCCAGGTTCATCTTGCAGAGAGACAAGACCTCTTAGTGTACATATTAGTTCATTAAAGCTGTCTTATACTCGCACTGCTGGTGTGGTTATTGTCAGTACACTCTCTTTCTATCTTATTGATACCTTTCCTGTG
The DNA here is from genome assembly GCF_036971445.1 of Narcine bancroftii. Lineage (NCBI taxonomy): Eukaryota > Metazoa > Chordata > Chondrichthyes > Torpediniformes > Narcinidae > Narcine > Narcine bancroftii. The sequence goes on from NC_091470.1 coordinate 371,218,272, forward strand.
GTTCAGTGGCCAAAACTGCACACAATATTCCAAAATTGGCCTCACCAGCCTTATAGAACTTTACCATAACATCTCAACTCCTGTACTCAATGCAGTAAAATCCCCGGCATCTGAAATTCAAGCAACTGGAAACTCAAACCAGCCAGCAAAATAAGTGAGGAATTAATTAAATAGAAGGAAATAAACAAGAATAAATAAAATTTTAAATACAGGTTTAAAACTTTAAATGTAAATATTCTCAAAACCAACACACAACCCTTGGGAGCAAACATTCAGCCAGGAAAGGTGCCCCGTCCACAGCTGCTTGAATAAAATTTAATAATGTTGTATTTGAACAAAATGGTGGCGCTCAGGATGAAGAGCTGGCTGATGCCATTGGCCGCTGGGGCAACTCTCGCTGTATCTCCCTATCCCTGCCTTGTTAGAGTCTTGATCTTTATTAGTATTAAGTATATTAGTAAGGCTTTACCTGTCAACTTGGGTGAGAGGAGTTAATTATGACAACAGCACAGTTAGCGTATCGGGTAGTGCAAGGCTGTTAGAGTGCCAGTGTCCGGGTTCGAATTTAAATTATGTAAATTGTAGGAATTACCTGATTAAAGTGAACTTTACATAAAGACTACCATACTGGTTTTTTTTTCAAATTACTTTACATTTTGCACTGGGTTTTGTCATTTAAACTGTTTATTCTTAATGCAGGTGTACAGTATTAATTAGGCATTGCAAGAGTGTGTTTCAGTCAACCGGAAAATTTGCATTTCTGGCATCTGCAATCCCCATAGGTGCCGGATACCAGGGATTTTACTTTGATTTATGAAGGCCAATGTGCCAAAATCTCTCTTTACAAAAGCTTCCTTCACATTTAGTTCAGTACAGTTCACATCTGGATCCACTCTTTTTCAAAGAAGTCCTGTCCAAGTATTAATAATAACAGTTTGTCCTGAAAACAATGTTTATTTAATAGAAGGAATGGTGGAAATCTGTTTTGCAGTAAATAGCGTGATCTAATCTTGAGTTAATAATATCATTTAACCCATGCCATATTACTTCATTTCAAATAAAAACTAAACAACTGCTCCTGTGGATAAATAACAATAATAACATAACATGCGAAACAAAACTAGGAGCAGGAGAGGGTCATGCAGCTTGTCAATCCTGCTCGTCCAGTCAATAAGATCATGGCTGATCTGGCCGTAGACTCAGCCAGTTCCTGTTCCCATACTATGCAAAAGTCTATCCAACTGTGTCTTAAATACATTCAATGAGGCAGTCTCTTCTGCTTCCTTAGGCAGAGAATTTCATAGACTTACTACTCTCTGGGAGAAGCAGTTCCTCCAACTGCTCTATTTCCCGAATGTAATCCTTTTTCATCTTAGTTACATAACTTATTATCTGCCCTCTAATGAAGGCTTTCATTGCATCCCATAATATAAATTTGTCTTTCATTGATCCTGTGTTTATTTCAAAATATGTTTTAATTTGGCATTCAATAAACTCCCTAAATTCCTGCCTTTTAAGTAGCATGGAGTTTAACCTCCATCTACATGTTCTTGGTGGGATGTCCTCCAGTTCTCTTGCTAATAACAGGGGTGAATGATCAGATAGTAATCTAGCTTTATACTCGGTGTTCCTGACTCTCCCTTGAATATGAGCCGACAACAAAAACATCAATCCTCGAGTATGTTTTATGCCTACTCGAATAATATGAAAATTCCTTCTCTCTTGGGTGTTGCCTCCTCCATATATCCACAAGTTTCATTTCCTGCATTGATTTAACCATCAATTTGGCCACTTTATTCTTTTTACTCGTCTTTTGTCCAGTTGTATCCAACATTGCGTCCAAATTAAGGTTAAAATCCCTCCTATCAATATATTTCCTTGTGTGTCTGCAATCTTCAAAAAAATATCCTACATAAAGTTTTGATCCTCCTCGTTAGGTGCATATATAATGAGCAAATTCCAAAATTCTGAGTATATCTGACACTTTATCATTACATACCTCCCTGACGGATCTATTATTTCCTCCTCTATTTTGATTGGTACATTTTTGTTACGCTTTGCTTTTTCCTAACTTTTTTCCTATTTTCCTGGAACAGGGGTGGTTTTCCCAACCGGCCACTACTCCATCACGTGACTCTTCATTCCATCCCTTGTTTAACTCCATTTTTACATTATTTCCCCTAGTTTAGACAAGACATACAAACAGCTCGGTGCCATGCCCTTCCGGCCCATGAGTCCGTGCTGCCCAAATATCCCAATTAATCTTCAACCCAGGTACGTTTTTCCTTTGAAGGGTGTGGGGAAACCAGAGCACCCGGGGGAAACCCATGTAGATGTGGGGAGAATGTACAAACTCCTTACAGTTCCAATTTGCTTCAAGCGTGCTGTGGTCCTCCCTTTTCCTGAAAAAAACTCAACCTAGACCTCTCCACACCGAAAAATTACAAACCTGTTTCTAATCTGCCATTCCTGTCAAAGGTCCTCAAAAAAGTTGTTCTTAGCCAATTGTTGCCCTACCTACATCAAAACAACAGATCCTAAAAAATTTCCAGTTATAATGCCCACCACAGCACAGAGTCAGCCTTAATAAGAGTATACAATGACTCAGGAAGCTCCGCCATTCTAATTCTCCTCGTCCTCAGTGCAGTGTTCAATACGGTGGATCATGCTGTTTTAATAGATTGCCTCTGGCAGAGGGTCGGTGTCGACGGCATGGCCCTGAACTGGTTTAAATCTTATCTCAGTGATAGGACTTTATCAGTCAACATGGGCAAATTTTCATCCTCACCTGCTACCCTTTCCTGTGGGGTCCCACAAGGGTCTATTCTTGGCTCCATTCTCTTCTCCTTACACACGCTTCCCCTTGTCCATATCATCAAAAAACATGGCATCTCCTTCCACTGCTATGCTGATGACGCCCAGCTCTATCTCCCACAAAGCCCAATGATCAAGCAAAGATAACCAGCCTCATCGACTGTCTGGAGGATATAAAGTGTGGATGGCTCAAAACTTCCTGCAGCTAAACTAAGGCAAATCTGAGATCATCTATCTGGCCCCCTAACTCCTCCAAAATTATTGCCAATACCCTTGGCAACCCTCATTAAACCTGTGGTGAATCATAATTCCACCACTAGGCCACCTATCTAAAAAGCCGTCCAGAGCTACAGTCCAGCCTTCCAGGTTCGTCTTGCAGAGAGACAAGACCTCTTAGTGTACATATTAGTTTATTAAAGCTGTCTTATACTCCCACTGCTGGTGTGGTTATTGTCAGTACAAACCACACATCAAATCCCTTGGTGATATATTCGATCCCACCTTCAAATCAATGGTGTAGTAAAAGCCAGCTTTTTCCAACCGCACTATTGCCAAAATCAAATTATTCCTGTCACTAAAAGACTTTGAGAAAGTTATCCACACCCTCATTTTCTCCTGTTCGACTACTCTAACTCCCTTTACATGGGAATTAGTCAGTCGTCATTATCCCATCTGCAGCTAAATGCTGCAGCAAAGCTCCTGACAGGAGCCAAGAAGAGGGACCATCTCACCCCTATTCTCATCTCCCTACACTGGTTGCCAGTTTGGCTCAGGATAGATTTAAAAATTCTCCAGTTTGTTTATAAAGCCATCAATAGACTAGCCCCCTCTTACATCACCGATCTCCTAATGCCCTTCTCCACTTCAAGATCCCTCAGATTAGCCAATTTAGGGCACTTGTTTGCTCAAATCGCAAACTATAGGGAGATTGTGCCTTTGTGATAGCAGCCCCCAAACTGTGGGACAATATTCCTCCCTCCATCAAATCAGCCCCTTCCTTTAACTCTTCTAAATCCAGGCTGAAGCATTTTTACTTGCAAGCATTTTGGTGATTGTTACCAAGTTGTATGTACAATTCTAGACCTCGTGTATAATACTCATTTTAATACTGTAATTTAAATAGCTGCTTAAGTTATAATGTAATTTATGATCTGTACAGCACTTTGGTCAACATGAGTTGTTTTAAATGTGCTATATAAATAAATTAAACTACAGACAGCGCCGGATTCAAACCTTAGTCGCTGACGCTTTAATAGCATTGCGCTAACCGCTGCACTAACCATGCCGCCTCAGCTGCCAGTGGAAACAACCGCCCTACTTAAATCTTATTTATTCATGTTGAGGCCAAATTTGGAGTATTGTGGGCAGTTTTGGTCATCTAACTACAGGAAAGATAACAAAAAGATTGAAAGAATGTAGAAATTTGCTAGGATGTTGCCTAGACTTTAGGAATTGAGTTACAGGAGCGAAGAAGAACGAGGCGTATAGATATAGTTTATATAAGTTGGCTTTTTCCACTGATGGTAGGTGAGATACAAACCAGAGGACATGGGTTAAGGGTAAAAGGAGAAAGGTTTAGAGGGAACAATAGGTGTAACTTTGCACAGAGATTGGTGGGAGTATGAAACAAGTTGACAGCTGAAGTGGTGAATGCAGGCTCAATTTTAATTTTTAAGAAGAATTTGGACAGGTACATGGATGAGAGGAGTATGGAGTGCTATGGTCAGAGTGACCAGTGGGGCTCAGTAGAATAATAGTTTGGCATGGACTAGAAAGGCTGAAGGGCCTGTTTCTGTGCTGTAATGTTTTATGGTTCTATGTCATCAGTTTACTGGCATGTAATGAGATTCCATATAGCAGTACTAAAACACATTAAAAAGTCTACAGGAAGGACTCAACAGTGAGAAAGGGGAGTGAAAGAGAAAAGTCTGCAGACACTGAGATTGTAGTAAAAACACACTGAAATGCTGGAGGAACTCCGCCGGTCTTTTCAGCGTCTCGAGACAAATATATATTGCTGACATTTTGGGCCTTCTTCAAGGAAAAGGTAGAATAAGACAGAAGCAAGATACTGTATATCAGAACATCTCAGAATTCAAACAATGGGGGAGGAATCCAGACCAACAAAAGGTGTTTATTGAATATGATAAGGGTCGAGGTAGAATTGATCATATTTGTGCGAATGGAGACAGAATGAAGAGACAGAGATAGGGAAAGGGGACAGAGTGGGGGGGGGGGTGGTTTAACAAAAGCCAAAGGTCAATATTAATGCCATCTGGTTGGAAGGGGCCCAGTTGGAAGATGAGTTGTTGTCCTCCAATTTAAGGGTGGTCTCAGTCTGCCAGTACATGAGACTATGGACAGACTTGTCGGCAAAAGAATGGGATGGAGAATTGAAATGGGTGGCCACTGGAAGATCCATGCTATTACAGCGGACAGAGCCGAGGTGCTCAACAAGGTGATGTCCAAGTCTGCGTCCAGTCTCTCAGATGTCGAGGAGATCACAGCAGGAGCACTGGATGGAGAAGATGACCCCTGTAGATTCACAAGTCAAATGTTGCTTCACTTGGAAGGTCTGTATGGGGCCCAGAATGGTGGAGAGGGAGGAGGTGTGGGTACAAGTGGAGCATCTCCTGCAGTCACAGGATTAGGTCCCAAGAGGATGATTGGGGGGGAGGGAAGAGTGAACAAGGGAGTCACGTAGGAAGCGGTCCCTGCCCAAGGCAGAGAGGTCTAGTGGTGGGATCATGTAGTAGGTGGCAGAGGATGTGTTCAATGCGGAGGCTGATGGGGTGGTAGGTGAGGACAAGAGGAATCCTGTCCTTGTTGAGCGTGGAGGTCACACAACACAATGCTCATCAAAGCTTTTCAATCTCACATGCTGAATGTTAATTGGAATCACTCACTCTGCAGATGTCCTGGAGATGGGATTATGGTCACCGGAAGGGGTGTGGTAAAAATAGAACTACCTGGAAGAAAAAAAGAACCATTATTGCTTACATCAACATCCGAGTACAAGAAATTCAAAAAGAAGTCAGCCATATGGATCGTTGAATCTGCTCCGCTGTTAAATGAGATTGTGGCTGAACTGGTTCATCTCCACTTTTCCGCCTGTTCCCATCATTTCTTTATTATGCAAAAAAACATCTTACAGTCTTAAATGTATTTAATAAGGCAGCTTCTACTGCAGAGGTCCCCAAACATTCTAGACCATCAACCCCTTTATGGAATACTTGATCCCTCATCGACCCCAAATCATGGAATCCTGGTGCTGGCCGGGGTGGGGGAATGGGAGAGTGGGTTTGGTGAACAGGGGGGGTGGTGGTACTGGGTGAGGGATGGCAGCAGTGGACTGGGGGAGCAGCAGAGCTGGACAGAGAGTGAAGTTGCTAGATGGCAGGGGTGATGGCAGTACTGGATGGGGGGTTCAGTGGTGCTGCATTGGGGTGGTGGTGCTGCTCTATGGTGGGGGAAGGGGTGGCTGTGCTGAACAAGCAGGGTTGGTGGCAGCTCTGGACGACAAGGATGGCGGGGGGTGATGGTGCTGGATGGGGTGGTTGGTGACGGTGCTTGACAGGAGGGTGACGGATTGCCACTGAACACCCCAAACCTTTCAAAGAAACTAATATTCTGCAAACATAAATGAAATCTGGAAGAACTTAAAGAGGGGTGGTGAGAGAGGTCAAAGAGCATGGACACAAGCCATTTGGCCAAGTTGTCTATCTGAGCTAGTGTCACCTTCCTGAGTTTCCCCACATCTATTCTCAACCTGTCTTCAGCTATGAACACCTTAGAACTTTGCTCAGTTTATAGGGCCCCTTCCCTGTGAAGCAGTCAAGTTTAGTTGGATTTTTTGATACTTCATTCCTACCGACTACATAAAAAAAACATAAAAAACATTTTCTGATTTCAGTCCGTGGCCCCCTTCCCCCCCCCCCCCGTCAATGTGCGGTGGCCCCCAGGGGAGTTTGGTCCTCATTGAGAATGGCTGCTCTAAATCTTTCCTATCCAATTACATCCAAGGGTTGATGATTCGAGCAGAGAGGAAGTGTAGGGGAGATTGAGGAGGGTACAGCACCTTTAGACTTAGAAACGTAGAAACATAGAACAATTACTGCACAGAAACAGGTCCCTTTGGCCCTACTAGTACATACCAAACCATTTTTTATTGCCTAGTCCCACTGACCTGCACCCGGTCCATAGCCCTCCATACCTCTCCCATCTATATATCTGTCCAAATTTCCCTTAAATGTTAAACTTGTTCCTCATTCCCACCACTCTCTGAGTGAAGAAGCTCCCCATCATGTTCCCCCTAAAGTTTTCCCCTTAACCCATCTCTTTTTGTTTGAATCTCACCCACCCTCAATGTAAAAAGCCTGTCTACATTTACTCTGTCTATCCTCTCATAATTTTAAATATCTCTATCAAATCTCCCCTCATTCTTCTACACTCCGGGGAATAAAGTCTTAACTTGTTTAACCTTTCCCTGTAACTCAGTCGCTGAAGCCCAAACAACATCCTAGTAAATTTTCTCTGCACTCTTTCTATCTTATTGATATAATTCCTTTAGTTAGGTGACCAAAACTGCACACAATACTCTAAATTTGGCCTCAACAATGTCTTATACAACTTTACCATAGCATCCCAACTCCTGTACTCAAGACTTTGATTTATGAAGGGCAAAATGCCAAAAGCTCTCTTTCCAACCCTATCCACCTGTGACATCACTTTTAGGGAATTATGTATCTGTATTCCCAGGTCCCTCAGTTCTAATGCACTCTTCAGTACCTGACCATTTACCATGTATATCCTTTCTTGGTTTGTCCTTCCAAATTGCAACACCTCACACTTGTCTGCATTAAATTCCATCTGTCATTTTTCAGCCCATTTTTCCAGCTGGTCCAGATCCTTCTGCAGCTTTGAAAACCTTCTTCACTGTCCACAACGTTTCCAATCCTAGTGTCATCTGCAAACTTACTGATCCAATTTACCACATTATCATCCAGATCATTGATATAGACGACCAATAAAAATGGTCCCTGTACCAATCCCTGAGGCACCACTAGTCACAGGCCTCCAGTCTGAGAAGTAATCTTCCACCATTACTCTCTGGATTCTCCCGTCCAGCCATTGTTGAATCCAGCACTGCTTCACCATGAATACCGAGCGACTGAACCTTCCTGACTAACCTGCCATACGGGACCTTGTCAAAGGCCTTACTGAAATCCATGTAGACAACATCCACAGCCGTTCCTTCATCAACTTTCCTGGTAACCTCCTCGAAAAGCTCTATAAGATTTGTTAAACACAATCTACCATGTATAGAGCTATGTTGACTATCCCTAATCAGTCCATGGCTCTCCAAATAATTGTATATCCAATCTCTTAGAACACCTTCCAATAATTTACCTACTATGATGTCAGGTTCTCTATTCTATAATTTCCATGATTACTTTTGCAGCCTTTTTTATACAATGGAAGAACATGAGCTGCCCTCCAATCCTCTGGCACCACACCCATGGCTAAGGGCATTTTAACTATTTCTGCCAGGGCCCCTGCAATTTCTACACTAGTCTCCCTCAAGGCCCAAGGGAATATTTTGTCAGGCCCTGGGGATTTATCCACCCTTATTCGATTTAAGACAGCAAGCACCTCCTTCTCTTTAATCTGTATAGGTTCCATGATCTCACTGCCTGTTTTCCTTACTTCCCATGACTCTATGTCTGTTTCCTTAGTGAATATTGAGGGAAAAAAAAACATTTAAGATCTTAATGGCTCCATGATCTTCAAGGGGACTAATTTTGTCCCTTATTGTGCTTATGCTCTTAATATACCTGTAGAAACCCTTAGGATTTTCCTTCACATTGTCTGCCAAAGTAACCTCATATCTTCTTTTAGCCTCCCTGATTTCTTTCTTGGTCTTTTTTGAAAATTTTATTTAATATTTTCAAATTACACAAAAAAATACAACCATAACTATGTCCATTCCCCCTTATAAAAACCCCCCAAAAAACACAAAAAAAAGCTCCCCAACCCCCATCCCCCAAAACCTTACAAATACATGTCAAATATTCCCTGATCGAGTGCCACTTTACCACAATTATTTAATTTCTATCACCATACATTTCAAAATAAACCCCACATATCAATAAAAAAGGAGGAATTGTTTCTTACATTATATGTTAGATTTTCCAAATATAAACAAGACTGCAGTTCATTATGCCATCTACGCAAACTTAATTGTACATCACTCTTCCATGGAACCGCTCTACATTTTCTTGCTACTGCTAATCTTAATCTTAAAAAAGCCAAATATAGTTTAGGCATTTTTGAATCAACAAATGGAACATTAACATAACCCAACAAACATAGCCTAGGATCCAATCGAATATCCATTTCAAACAAGTCTCTCAAAAATGTTACTATCTCCTCCCAAAAATATTTAATTTTCTTACACGACCAAAAGTACCTTTCTGCTCTCTACATCTAAAGCATAAATCTGTTGTGCTAAATCCATTTCTCCTCAATTTTTCAGGGGTTAAATAGAATTGATGCAAAAAATTATAATTAATCATCTGTTAACCTCACATTAATTAACTTTGTAACACTATCAATACACATTTGTGTCCATTCCTCCCATGACAAAACAATATTTAAATCTTTTTCCCATTTCTCCTTAACTTTATACACATCTACTTTTTCATTTTTTTCCTGCAACAACCTATACATATACGAAATAAAACCTTTTATCTTCAATTAATCATTCAAATTTTGTTTGACGAGGTAAATTTATTTCTTTACCATAACTCTTCTTTAAAAAAATCTCAAAGTCGTTAATAAACAAACAAAGAATTTGACACAATACTGTATTTTTCTTGTAACCTTTTAAACGAGCAAAACTTCCCTGCTTCAAAACAATCTAAACATTAACTATTCTTTTAAATTCCCAATTTTTTAAATAAGGACTATTCAATGAAAAGGGAATTAATTTATTCTGATAAAATGGTGACTTTATCGATTTCTTTCTTGAGATTTTTCTTGCATTTTTATACTCAAGTATCTTATTTTTTACATGCTGCCTAATTTTGTTATACACCTCTCCCTTCTTCCGAACCAGATCCTCAATATCCCTCGAAAACCAAGGTTCCCTATACCTTTTAACTTCTACAGAGAAAGTTTGTGGTCGAAGGTGCTTACCAATAAATCCAGCAGGGGTGTGGTATTGAACACCCTCCTACAAGGTTCACAAAGCTGGGGAGCATGAGGGAGAAGGAAAGAAGAGGCACTGGTGCGAGGAAGGGTTGGGTAGGATATTAAACAGCATGAAAGCAATACGCTGAATGTCCTCCTTGCAGCACCGTTCTTTTCCACCAGGCATCCTGAACCATTCATCTCACCCTGGACATCAGACCAGGTTGACCAGACACAAGGGGGAAGGGGTGCAGGAGAAAGAGGGTCGGATACAACCTGGACATTGATTACCAGCTCCAGGGCTGGACACAGCACTGGGACACTGTCCCCCTGCATACCTCTACACACCCCAGGGATAGATTGATGGAAGAACAGGATCCTCGACACTAATGAAGGCAACAAATGGAAAGAAAATCTCAGGCATCTATCTTTATCAATGCTTAGAGTTGTTGGCCAGTTTCTAACATGTTTTAAGGTCTTTTACTTTATGATATATTGTAGACAGCATTAAGTTCCCAGGGGTAAACTTCTCCAGTGACCTGGTCCCACCCACATCAATGCAATAGCCAAGAAAGTGCACCTGTGCCTCTACCTCCCCATAGGAAATTTGTCACATCCCCTATGTCCTTCGGCAACTTCTACAGGTGTCTAAATTAAAGCATCCTGTCAGGTTTCATTCCGGCATGGGACAGGAACTGCTCCACCAGTTTGCAGAGGGTTGTGAATGTGGCTTAGACCAGCACACACACATTTCTCCTCTTCAGAAAGAGATCAGTTGGTTTGCAGCAAAGACAACTTAATTTTACTATTCTGGGGTTCATTCAGGAGTCTGATATCAGTGGGAGTTCAGTTATCCTTAAATCTGGGGATGCATGATCTCATACTGATGAATCATCTTTTTGACAGGAAGGGGGGTGAAAAGAGTGAGAATGGGGTGGGTGCAGCAGGAGTCGATTGAGGAGAGAGTGTGTGTGTGATGGTCTGTACAGAACCATCAGGAGGGCAATCTCTGAGGATTAGCCTAATGGTTAACACAATGCTATTACAGCGCCAGAGTCCTTGTGCTGTCTCTAAGGAGTTTGTACGTTCTGCCAGTGACTACGCTGGTTTCCTCTGGGTGCTCCAGTTTCCTCTCACCCTCCAAAACGAATGGTTGATTTAAGTGTAATTGGGTGGCACAAGTTTAAATGACCAGAATTGGCTTCTACCATGCTGTAAATAAAATAAAATTTGAAATTCTCAACTATGAAGAGTTGGCCTCAGCACCTTTCCCACCAGGGAAAGGCCAGGACCACAGTTCAAGAGGTGGGCTGGGGTGGGTGCTCCCCTGCACCTGAGGTATCACATGACTCTGCTGAGGAGTTGATAAGAACTTTAGGGCCACTGGCCAACGACTGAATGAGATGAAGGAGGCAGGGTTTGAGTTGGCATAGTTGGCACTCAGAGTCCTTAATACAAGTGGGACCAATCATTTAAATCAGCAGATGGTTTATGAGCTCAGATTTCAAATGCTGGGATAGAAAGAGACATGGAAATGAACACCAGGGGTACTTATCCGGCCTCACCTGTGTATGCAGAGGGGCTTGGTTGGAATGTGGCTGTGATGGAGTGCTTCAGTCATGAGGACAGACTGGAGAGGCCATCACAGTTTAAGCACAATGTGGAAGACACTCAGTAGGTGAAAAGTGTGCTTTATACAGGGGTGTATCTAGGGTCATGGTAGGCATGGCACGTGCCCAGGGTGCCACTTGAAGGCAGTGGTGCCATTGAAGGGAGTCCCCAGCCACCACCCCCAGGTGAGCATTATCTCGGGCATACAAGGAACACAGACCTGTTTCTTTCTGCAACCAGTAAACTCGTCCTCATCCGAGCGTTCGTGCTTAATTATACAACGTCAAATACAATATGGCGGCCATCAAGGCTAGGTTTCACGATACTGCTGTGTTGTCATCTATTTTAACACATTGATCACCCCTGCCATAGGTGCTATTTTGCATAGAAATGCTACTGACTTTGTATTTAGCAAAGATAAAGATACAGAACCAACATTTCAGGCTTGAGCCTTTCTTCAAGGTACGGCCTACATTTTGCTCATATGTTGATTGAAGGGCTTAAGCCTGAAACGTTGGTTCTTTGTTATATAAAGTATACTGGTAGACTTGCTGAGTTTCTCCAGCATTGTGTTTTTACTTCAATCACGGTGTCTGCAGACTTCTGTGTTTTACTCCAGCTCTGTTTACCCTGGAGCCAAGGACATGAGGAACGGACCCAACAGAAATATACAAAATTATCGCAATTGTTGGTTGGATAGAAAGAAGGATACTGTTAGCCATGGTAGGTATTTCCAAGACCAGAAGGTTCTGGTCAGAGGGAGAAGGAGGAGGTCTGGAAGGGTTATTTTCACAGAGAGGTAAAAATGTCAAACACTACAGGACATGCATTGAAGGAGAAGGGGAGAAAGTTTTTAAATTAAATTTAGACATTTAGACCTTTCTGGCCCATGAGCCGATGCCACTCAATTACATCCAATTGACCTTCAAACCCGATACATTTTGAAGGGTGGGAGGAAACTGGAGCACCCAGAGAAATTCCATGTAGAAAGGAGGAGAATGTATAAACTCCTTAGAGACAGCGCTGGATTTGAACTTGGATCATTGGTGCTGTAAATAGCATTGCGCTAACTGTGCCACTCACTTTAAGAGAGAGTTGTGGGAAAATATTTAACACAGAGAGTGGTGGGTGCCTGGAATGGGCTGCCAGGGATAGTGGTGGAAGCAGATACAATCGTAGCATTTAAGAGGCTTCTCAATAGACAAATGGATATGAAGGGGTGGAGGGATATGGATCATGTGCAGGCAGCAGTTTTAGTTTGATTTGAACGTCATGTTCAGCACAGTCACGTGGGCCAAAGGGCCTGTTCCTGTGCTGTACTGTTGTGTTCTATGTTGAGGGGGTGAGGGTGGCAGAGACTCTGACGTTGTTGACCAAGTCTCAGTATGCGTTCCAATCCAGCAAGGTGGAGAAAGCTCCGGTCCAACTGTGGTAAAGGGGATGGGAATGTGGGTGGGAATTCAATGTTCTGCATGGACTGAGTGGGCTGAAGAACCTGTTTCTGAGTTGTATGATGCAGGACTCCAGGACAAGTCAATGTGGTACATACGGATGCACAGGGGGAAGTTGTAGTGTCCTGGAGCACAGCGGTTGCAGTCTTCCCCGCCAAACCCAACGCGGCACCGACAGGTCCCTGTGGTCTCTTCACAGCCCTCACTGAATGTTGGGTTACACCTGCAGGCTGGACAGAAGGAGATAACATACAGCATTTATTTTTACCCTTACAACATCAGTGCGCCTGATGGCTCAGCGTTCCCTCAGCCCTGCAATGGGCTTTAGCCCAGAGTTCCAGGGCAGTGATGCAGAGTCACCTGCCAGCCATGTCTATTCTGCTCCTCCACTTCCCCACCCTCCTCAGGGGCATTTATCCATTTTTAGCGGGATCTGGTGGGATTGGGCAGGGCTGGTGTCACAGGGATCATGTGGGATCGGGAAATGCTGTTGTCATGGGGGATCAGTAGAATTGGGCAGTGTTGGTGTCACTGGAGATCTGGTGGGATCGGCAGTGCTGGTGTCACTGGGGATCTGAGGCGATCGAGTAGTGCTGGTGTCACTGGGATCTGGGGGGATAGGGCAATGTCAGTGTCACTGAAGATTGGTGGAATCAGGCAGTGTTAGTATCACCGGGATCTGGTGGGATTGAACAAATACAGTTGAACGACCTGATTGGGGATAATATCAGGTTGGGTGTGACCCACCTTTGACCCAATCTCCTAGTTCCCCTCAATGTGATTGGTCAGTGGGTGTGGCAGTGACCTGTGCAGCGATGGGAACAATTAATGAGAGGTTGCTCACCTACACAGCCTCCAGGCGCCTCCTTGGGAACTCCCGGGAGACGATAATAGAAGGGGGCGCATCGTTCACAGTTGACTCCAGAGGTGTAGTGCTGCACAAAAGTGTGGAAACAGGTGACTTACAAACAGTACACAAAGTTACACACCTAAAAGCTCTTTCCAGCTGCTGAGTTGTTAAATTAGAACATTAAGTACAATACACCCAGTCTTTGACACTAACACCAGGACCTCCTCAACTCTTGCGATAGGAGGAAAATTCTTTTGATTTAATTTGTTACATAGAGGCAATTGGTTTGAGCAAACTTTAATGGAAATATACATCATGAAGAAATGGTGTAGGTCACCTACTCCTCTTGTATCAGAACACGCTCTTCAGTCCGTGTGCCTGTGCTGAACATGAGGGCAAATTAAACTAAAACTCTGCTGCCTGCATTTGCTCCTCCATATTTATGTGTCTGAGTAGAAGCCTGTTCAACACAACTTTTGTACCTGCTTCCACCACTACCCCTGGCAGCCCGGTCCAGGCCCCCACCACCCAGTGTGAAGTAATGTAAAAACTCCAGTATCCAGCAACAATGAGGATTGGTAGATGCTGGATAAGTGAATTTTCTGTTGCTTGAGATTGCATGTTGCGTGATTGGAGAACTAACAGTGAGGTGTGCCAATTTTAAATTTCCATATTTTTTGCCTCTTTATTTTCCGTGATTATTTTGCTGGTTGCTTGAATTCCAGATCACAGGGTTTTTACTGTAGTTGCCCCACATCTCTTCCTTAGACTTTGTCTCCAGTGTGTGTCATTTTTGCCTTGGAGAAAAGATTTTGACTGTCCCACCCTTTCATGATTTTAAAAACCTCTATCAGGTCACTTCTCAACCTCCAACGCTCCAGAGAAAACAACCCACGACCCCCATAACTCATCCCCTCTAATCCAAACAACGTCCTGGTAAACTCTTCAGTAACACACATGTAGAAGCTGCATTAAACCATTCGGCCCACTGAGTCAGCTCTGCCCTTTGAATTGTGGTTGATATATTTTCCACCCAGCCCCATTTCCTGCCTTAACCAAGGCCTTTCAGCTAAACAGATGCACATGAGAAGGCAGATGATGGATTCTAAAAACAAACTGCTGGAGGAACTCAGCAGGTTAGGCAGCGTCTATGTAGGGAGAAGGATGGTCGACATTTCACCCTGTGACTCTGCATCACGGTTAGTGTACTGGTTACAAGCCACCCAGATTCAAATCCGGTACCCTCTGTAAGGAGTTTGTATGTTCTCCATGGGTTTTCCCTGGCTGCTCCAGTTTTCTCCCTGTGTATGTGTGTGTGTGTGTGTGTGTGTGTGTGTGTGTGTGTGTGTGTATGAGAGTCTGTGTGTGTGTGTGTGTGTGTGTGTGTGTGTGTGTGTGTGTATGAGAGTCTGTGTGTGTGTGTGTGTGTGTGTGTGTGTGTGTACGTGCATGCGTGAGTGTGTGCCTGTCTATATATCTACGTCTCTGTGTGTGTGCTGTGACTTTCTCCCATTTTTAAGTTCAATTTATTTGTGTAGGACTGTCCCTTTAAGAGAATAGATTTAACAAACCTTGCAGGTTTTGGAAAGTGACTGTGAACTAGCTTCAAAGACAACTGTACTTAATTTTTATGTTTGCAGAGTGAAGGGAAACAGCCCTGAAGTAGAGACCATGTGACCAGCTTAATGAAAAGATAGAGAATCATTTGCTCAGGAGGCCATTTAAGAAGGCAACACAAGAGAAAAGTGCCCTTTGACTTTTGTGGGAATGAGAATCTCACTTGGCCTCATTGTGATGTTATAGACAAACTGTCAGATTTCCTCCTGTCCCTATAAAGCAATGGTTCTCAACCTTTTTCTTTCCACTCACATACCACTTTAAGTAATCCCTGAGCCATAAGCGCTCGGTGATTAGTAAGGGACTCTTTAAGGTGGAGGCATGTGAGTGGGAAGAGAAGGTTAAGAATCACTGCTCTAGACCCAATTGTTAATGAAATATTTTGCTTGATAAAAATTGTAATTGGGCCCATTTCCTTTGGAGTTCAGAATGAGTCAATAATGAGTCAATTAGGTACGATTAAAATTGTGGTTTTCAAACTTTTTCTTTCCACCCACATTCCACCTTAAGCAATCCTTTACTAATCACAGAGCACCTAATGGCATAGGGAATACTTAAAGTGGTACATGAGTGGAAAGAAAAAAGTTGAGAACCACTGCTATAAGGGAAAGAGAAGACCATTTTGTGACCAAAAAGAGAGAAGATCACTTTTGTTTGACTGACCCACGTAAAGGGTTCTACTTGCAGAAGAAATACAGGTACACGATCCTTTATCTGGACATCTAAAATCTGGAAAGCTCCAAAATCCGACAAGTGGAGAGAGAGAGAGACGGCAGTGCGAGATGGGCGGGCAAGGGACCAGCAGCGCGAGTCGAGCGGGCGAGGGAGGGACACCGGCAGCACGAGTCGGGCAGGCAAGGGCGAGGGACCAGGAGCGTGAGTCGGGCAGACGATGGGGGGAGACCAGCAGCACGAGTCGGGCGGGCGAGGGGGTGAGACCGGCAGCACAAGTCGGGTGGTCGAGGGAGGGCGGGAGACCAGCAGCACGAGTTGGGTAGGCAAGGGGAGGGGGAGACTGGCAGCGCAAGTCGGGCGGGCGGGGGGGTAGACCGGCAGCGCGAGTCGGGCAATCGAGGGAGAGAGACCGGCAGCGTGAGTCAGGCGGGCAAGGGGTGAGAGACCGGCAGCGCAAGTCGGACAGGCAAGGGGGGAGAGACCGGCAGCGCAAGTCGGGTGGGTGAGGGGAGAGACTGGCAGCGCGAATCGGGTGGGCGAGGGGGGAGTCTGGCAGCGCGAGTCAGGCGGGCAAGGGGGGAGACCTGCAGCGCAAGTCAGGGTGGGCGAGGGGGAGACCAAAAGCGCGAGACGGGCAGTCGAGGGAGAAAGACCGGCAGCGCGTCGGGCGGGCAAGTGGGTAGAGACCGGCAGCGCAAGTCGGGTGGGCGAGGGGGGAGACCGGCAGCGCGAATCGGGTGGGCGAAGTGGGGGAGACCGGCAGTGCGAGTTGGGCGGGTGAGGGGGGGGGGGAGTGACAGCAGTGCGATTGGAAGGGGGTTGGGGTGGATACGGCAGCACAATTCGGGTGGGCTTAAATCTGGCTTTCTGAAGTCCGGAAAAATCCAAAATTCAGAACACACTGTCCCCCCAAGGGTTCTGGATAAAGGATTGTGTACCTGTACTGCGTTTGGATAGTGAGCAGAATGAGAGTCACTTGAGTTCAGCTGAGCCACGAAAAGGGTTCTGGAAGATTTGTGAGCATCATTTGCTTCATGTCCCCTACGCCAAAGAAGAGGGGGAGTTTAAGTTGGCACTCGTCCAAAAAGGACATTACATTGAAGCACCTCAACAAGGGATTTGCGAGTTAATCAACATTCTGTAACCCCCCCCCATTTCATGAACTGCTCATTTCTGCTAAGGCCTGTGTGTCTCACCCACCTTAATGTGTTGCATCCACCTAAGGCCTGTGTATCTCATCAATCTCATGCCTGCGTCAATTTCAAATCCACATGTCAACATCTCTGATTATCTGAAACTTGGAACTATCGAGATTTGGGCCCTGTAGTGGCTTGGGGTATTCCACAAACACCAGTATATTTGTGCATAGTTGGGGTTAATTTACACAAGTGTAGATAAGTTTAGTTAAGTTTAGATAAGTTAAGTTAAATTAGTGTAGGTGTTATATCATTGTTGATTAATAATTAAAAATATGATTGTAAATATAACACTGTCTGGAATCATTCTTATCGCTGGTATGTAACAGTGCGATTGCGTGCACGTGCATGTCCATGTGTCATGTTCTCTCTTTATACAGACTCTGTCCCCTCCATCATCTCAGACCTATACAGAGTCTAGACCTGAAAAGGGTCCACCTCTCTGCCTCCACAGATGCTGCCTGATCCACTGAGTTTTTCCAGTCATTTCATTCCAGTGAATGGGTTTGTTTGGAGGTGAGCAGTCTGTTCCATACCTGGCAGTTCAGGCAGACGCCTCCACCTTCATACTCCCCGTGGATGTTCATACTCGCCCTCCTTCGGCTGACTGATTCATCGTAGTAACAATGTGTGGCGTGTCCGTGGCAGTTACACACTGCAGAATGATACACATAAATCACTTCAATACCCATTCAGCCCAATAAGCCTCTTCAATAGGCACATAGATATAAGAATTATGGAAGGTTATGGGCTGTGAAGGGTCAAATACTGGTGGATGTGGAGTAAGTTTATAGAGGTGCAGAGATAGGTTGGTATTGGTGCTGCACAATTGCTCAGCAAAAGGAGGTGTAAGGTGCTCCTTCTGTCCGATAGCTGACAGGTCACCCTTGGCCAAGGTGTGATACCTGCTTAACTTCCCAATCAGGGTCACGTGAAGCCATGTATTGCAGATGGTGGATGGTTTTTACAAACAGATTCTACAAATTGGAATTTATGGTTATAAAACTAAAAATGCTGGGCAGGTGAATCTGCTGATCAATGGCCAGGGTTACCCGTCCAGAATGGACCCTGCAACTGATGAAGGCAACGGAAAACCACTTCAGTATTTTTCCTTTGTATAATCATGAATTCAAAATCGACTACAGTCTCAGCTCAAAGATGGAGCCTTCACCGAAGGAGAACAGGGGAGGCAACATCTACAATCATGAATGAATGAAATATGTAGGTTTATATGATTGGTATAGATAAAGTAAATACAAGCAAGCTTTATCCACTGAGATTAGGTGGGATAAAAACTTGAGGAGGTGAGTTAAGGGTGAAAGGAGAAATGATTAAAGGGAACTTTGGGGAGAATTACTTCACACAGAGAGTGGTGGGAGTGTTGAACAAGCAGCCAGCTGAAGTGGTGAAGGTGGGTTCGATTTTGACGTAAGGAAAAAATAGATAGCTACATAGATGGGAGGGGTACAGAGGTCTATGGACCAGGTGCAGATCAGTGGGACTAGACAGAATAGTAGTTCACCACAGACTAGAAGAACCAAAAGGCCTATTTCTATACTGTAGTGTTCTATGGTTCCATGTACCAGTTGGTTGGCACAACACTATAGGATGGTGGTGACTGGTGGAGACACACCAGAACATTAGCTGGCATGGAGGGTTTGAGTTATGAGGAGAGACTGGAGAAGCTGTGACTGGATTTTGGGGTGAAGGTGAATGAGGGGAACCTGATAGGGATGTACCAAATTATGAGGGACATAAATAGGGTTCAAAGGAGGAATCTTTTCCCCCAGGCAAATGCAGGCAAATAGGTCTATCTCAGAGAGACAACTTGGTCAGCATGGATGGGTGGGGCCAAGGGCCTGTATCTGTGCTGTTCAACAAGGACCCCATGGCTGTCTCCTGCCTACACTGTGGTCAGGTATGTTATCATGTAAAAAGTTGTAGTGATAAAGTTTGTTTGCACTGTGACTATTCACCCATCACTCCTGTGTTCATTGGTAGTGGCATCTTGATATTAAGTTTGTGTTCCTTGCTTCCAATCCATTTGTGTATTTGTGACATCCAACCTCTGTCATATCTAGCCCATTAGACCACAGAGCTCTTTCAGTAAGGATCTTCAACATTCTTGAATTTAATTGTTTTACCAGTGGCAGCCATGTCCTGCCCCAACATCTCTGCCTCTCTATCTTTTTTTCGTAAAACATCGTTTGACACCAAACCTACCTCTCTGACCAACCGACCTTCATCTCCTCTCTGACAACCCCCTAGCCCCCCCACCCCACAGCATCATATAAAAAACTCAGAGGTTGGGGGGGGGGGGGATGTTGGAATGTGAATGGGTCAAAATAGCATAGCTGGTGATCTCCAGGTGAGGAAACATCAGCACAATGGAGAATAAGAAGGGTGTTTATAATGACTAAAGGGACTGCTCACATGAACCAGCTGAGACTTTCATATTCCGAAACAATATTTATTTATTTGTATCGCTGAAACACTTGTCCTGTGTATGTATTATTTGTTTGGATGTGTGTTAAGTCTGGTTGTGTGTCTGCATGTTTTGCACCGAGGACCAGAGAATGCTGTTTCGTCGGGCTGTACTTGCACAAACATTTGACTTGACTGTTCTAATTTGTTCTCTTGAAAACATCTATGTTTTCAGGACTCTGCAAACGACATTAAATTGCCTCTAGGATTTTGGGCATGAACTGTCCAATTTGTGTTTTTTCGAGGCTCAGACAGAGTGGCACGAATGGAACTTAATAGCAAAAGGCCGTTAAAAAAGGAGGAATTCCACTCACTGTGAGGTGCTGGCAGGCCAG
Organism: Narcine bancroftii; assembly: GCF_036971445.1. NCBI lineage: Eukaryota > Metazoa > Chordata > Chondrichthyes > Torpediniformes > Narcinidae > Narcine > Narcine bancroftii. The sequence goes on from NC_091470.1 coordinate 371,238,496, forward strand.
CCAGCTTATCCCATGCCAAAACTAGATCCAAACATCTCTGTTCAATCTACGCTGCACAAACAAAGAACAATATGTGGAGACACGACTGCCTGCACAGATTTTGGGCATAGTGTTTAACAGGGGCTGCCAATCGGGGGCCAACAGCAACTCCTCGCAGAGGTTTAATGAGAAAAACATGCTGGAGGTTAGATTGCACAACGTGTGATGATGCAGTTTAACATCACGTTCAGTTGAAGGAGTTCAATCCTGAGCACAAATACACATAGGAGTTACCTTGAAGAAGGCCATAAGGCCATAAGATATAGCAGCAGAAATAGGCTCTTCAATCCATTGAGTCTGCCCTGCCATTTAATCATGAGCTGATCCATTTTCCTACAGAGCCCACTGCCCGGACTTCTCTCCATAACATTTGATGCCCTGAGTAATCAAGAACCTTATCAATCTCTCCAATGACCCGGCCTCCAGAACTGCCTGTGGCAACAAATTCCACAGATTTACCACCCTCTGGATGAAGAAATTCCTCCACATCTCTGTTCTAAGCCAACACCCTTCAATCCTGATGTTGTGCCCTCTCATTCTATACACTGCCACCATGGGAAACAATCTTTCTACTTCTGCTCTGTCCACACCTTTCAAAACGTTTCAATGAGATTCCTCCCCACCCCCATTCTCCTAAATTCCAATGAGAATAGGCCAAGAGCCATCAAATGCTCCTCATGTGAAAACCCTTTCATTCCTGGAATCAACCAAGTGAACCTTCTTTGAACCCTCTCCAATTTCAGCGCATCTTTTCTTAAATGAGGAGCCCAAAACTGCTCACAATCCTCTACGTGAGGTCTCACCAGGACCTTATAAACCCCAACATCACATCCCTGCTCTTATACTCTATTCCTCTTCAAATGAATGTCATTTCAACATTAACCTTGAACCTGGAGACCCAGGACCTCCCAATTCTACAACGGTTCTATGGGAAACTTCCTTGCAACTGATCCCATCTGACTCGGCAGCTGACTCCTGAGTGAATTCTGGCCACTAGGTACCATTCACTCTCCCAAAGTAAAAGATTTGCCATGAGCACCGTTCTCTCCATGGTGTGTGGGGGTTTTGCCCCACATGCTGGCATTGTTACCTCAGTAACACATTAACAGGGGCCGCACAGAGCTCTGCTACATCTGGGAAGGGTTTACACACATACAACTTCTTTTTTCCCTGGAATCTGTCAACGATGAAAGCTTCTGCTGGGAATAACCCCAGTTGTATTTGCGGATCCTGCTGGAATTAATCTCAGCTCGATAAACCTCAAGGCCACCGTGCAAGTTGATACGGTAGATAAGAAGGCATACAGTGCGTTGGCCTTCATTAGTCAGAGATTGAGTTCAAGAGCTGTGAGGTAATGTCTCTGGTTAGACCACACTTGGAGTATTGTGTTCAGTTCTGGTCACCTCATTACAGGAAGGATATAGATGCTTCGGTGAGCATGCAGAGAAGATCAGAGACATGTCTTATGAAGCAAGGTTGACAGAACTAGGACTTTTCTCTCTGCAGCAATGAAGGATGAGAGGTGATTTAACAAAGATTATGAGAGGATGATAGGGTGGGCAGCCAGCTCCTTTTTTCAGGGCAACAATAACAAGGACCAGAAGGGAGGGGAAGAGGGTTGAGGGGAGATGTCAGAGGTAAGTATTTTGCACAGAGTGGTGATGGAAAATCCATGGAGTCAATGTTTCGTGTCGAGACCCTTCCTCTGGACTCAGAGTGGAGAGGGAGTTTATTGTTGTTAACATTGTACAATGTATGGATGCACTAAAATTCTTACTGATTCCAGCTAAACAGGTGTTTTTTTTAAAAATCTGCAAAAGCAACTAAAAAAAATCAACTGCAATAGTACACTTAGTTGAATTAGAGACAATAAATTTTAAAAATAGATAAATATTCACAGTTATCCTAATGCAAAAAAGTGACACCAACAGTACAGATTGTTTGTGGTCTCAGAACAGTCCCTGGATATTGTTACAAGGGGTGGTTCAAAAGTCAGACAGTTGTTGGAAAGAAGCTGCTCTTGAACCTAGAGGTTCTGGTCTTCTGGGTCTGTACCTTCTGCCCATAAGGAGCAATGAGAAGTAATTATTTTTACACAGAGAGTAGAGAGTGCCTGGAATGCATTGCCAGGAGTGGTGGTAGAAGCTGGTACAATAGGGTCATTTAAAAGACTCTTAGACAGGCGCAAGGATGCAAGAAAAAGAGAGGGTTGTGGGTATGAAGGAGGGAAGAGTTAGATTGTTGAGGAGTTGGTTTATATAGGAGGGCACAACATCACGAGCTGAAGAGCCAGTACTGTTCTGGAATGTTCAATGTTCCACGTTCTAGTACAGATGCAGTGAAGATGAACAGACTGAGATAAAGAGATGGCATCCTTACAAGAGACAGGGTAAGTGGAGGTGATCTCCACGTAGCTGTGAAAGTCAATGGATTTACAATGAACATCAGCCGATATAGGGAGAAAAGATTAATCCTGTCTCTGACATTTTTCCAAGAACTTCCCTCTCCGTGATGTTGGACTCACAGGTTTGTAATGACTTGGTTATGCCTTTTGCCCTTCTTAAATCAATGTACCACATTTACCCTCCTGAGTCACCTGACACCTCATCAGATAGTATTTGAAAGTCTCCTCAATTTCCTCCATTGCCTCCCATAGTACCCTGAAATGCACCTCATCAGGTCCAGGATATTATGTGCCTGTAATATACTGAATAATACTTCCTTTTCAATATAGAACAGAACATTACAGCTCAGTACAAACCCTTCAGTTCACAATGGTGTGGCAACTTATGGAAACCAACTTCATAATAATCTAAGCCTTCCCTTCCTCATATCCATAACCGTCTATTTTTCTTACATCCATGTGCCTGTCTGAGAGTCACTTGAATGTCCCTATTGTACCAGCCTCCACCACCATCCCCGCCAATGCATTCCACTCACCCACCAAACTCTGTGAATAAAGCTACCTCTGACATCTCCCCTAAACTTTCCTCCATTCGCCTTAATCAGATGTCTTTTGGTATATGCTATAGCAGAAAAAGGTGCTAGCTGTCCACTCTATCTAAGTCCTCATAATCTTATACACCTCTATTAAGTCATCTATCATCCTTTATCACTCCAAAGACAACAGTTCTGCCAACCTTGCTTCACAAGATCCTTTCTTTAATCCAGGCAACATCCTAGTAAATCTCCTTTCCACCCTCACTGAAGCATCTACATCCTTCCTGAAATTACATTAGAAATAAGTTATTCTTTGCTCTCCGAAAGGAGTTCTGTGGGATTGTCTCTCACTGCTCCCCACTGTAACCCCTGTTGCTCTCAAGCTCTACAACCATGTACTCACCCAGACTCGATTCCCACCCAGCCCAGCCATTCTCCCCTCCCCCTTGTTGCTGCTGTCCCCTTCCTCCTTTCTCTTTCTATCATCTCCTACCTTTGCCACTCCCTACCCCCCCCCCCCTTACTCTTTTGTTCAGACGCTTGCCTGCATTTTCTCATACTTTAATGAAGGGCTCAAGCCTGAAACGTTGGTTCTGTATCTTTATCTTTGCTACATTACGGGCCCTGTTTGACCTGCTGAGCTGCCCCAGCATTTTGTGTTTTTAACTTCAACCATGGTCTCTACAGAAGTTTGTGATGTACTAGGGAATACAATTGAGAACTTTTCATTTAGTTCCTCACCAACATCCTCTGACTACAAGAATAACTTTCCACTTTGGTCACAAACAGGTTCTGCACTTTCCTTATTTACCTCCTTGCCCCTGACGTATATTTTTAAACCCTTTGGGATTTTTCTTAATCTCCTGCACCAGTGATATCTTTTGTCTTCCCTCACCTTTGCTCACCTAACTGAATTACCCCATCAGTTTCAATCTTCTCCATAAGACCATAAGACATGGAAGCAGAAATAGGCCATTCAATCATTTTCCTACTCATCCCCACTGAATAGCCTTCTCCCCATTCCATAAGACATGGAAGCAGAAATATGCCATTCAATCATTTTCCTACTCATCCCCACTGAATAGCCTTCTCCCCATAACCTTTGGCACTCTGGTCAATCAAGAACATACCAATCTCTCCGATAAATACACCAAATATCGTAGCCTCCACAACTGTCTGTGGCAATTAATTCCACAGATTTACCTCCCTCTGGCCAAATAAATTCCACTGGATCTCTGTTCCAAATGGACACCCTTCAATCCTGAAATTGTGCCCTCTTATCCTAGACTCTCCCACCATGGGAAACAACCTTTCTACATCTACTTTGTCCACACCTTTCAACATTTGAAATGTTTCAATAAGATCCCCCCTTATTCTCTTAAATTCCAACAAGAAGAGGCCAAGAGCTGTTTAACGCTCCTCATATGATAACCCTTTCATTCCTCTCCTGTTTTCTGCACCAGCTTTCCACTACTTTTCTGGATACAAACCTCAACATCCCTCAAACTCCAGGGTTCCTTGGACTTGTTGGCCATTATGAGAACACGTACTCCCTGGAATTTCAAACTGGAAAGACTTCCATTTACAAAATGCCAACTTACCTACAAGGAACTGATTGGAGTGCTTTTCCAGTTCAGATGTGAAATGCCAAAGAGTGCTCCCTAATGACAATAATGTGCCTGACTCTGCACTCAGAAAGAAGGAGCATTGACGAAACTCACGTTCGCATTCATTGGTCGAGGAGGTTGTTGCTGGTTGCCATGGCTTCTGGCTGAATCCGGGACAGCAGTGGTCACAGGATATCCCGCAGGTGTTGTGTTGGCACTCGCACTGCAACCTGAACATCACACAAATTGTCAGTAAGGTGCCAAAACACCCATAAAACTGTAAGATGGAGGAGCAAATGTAGGCCTTTCGCCTGTCGATTCTGCCCTGCCATTCCATCACTATTACAAATTCAAAATATCATTACTGTCAGTTTTCTCTCCAACGAGACTGCCCACTTTATTGAATGTCTGGATAATTTAAGGTCACAGAGAAATTGAATTAAGTTTCCCAATATCATCAAGCCACTTCAGAAAACATTTTTGGCCCAATGTTAAAGCTTTAAATCGAAGATTGACTTTATTTTCCCACTCAGCCCCACTGCCCTGCCTTCTCCCCATAACCTTTGATACCCTGACTAAGCAGATACCTATCAATCTCTGCCTTAAATGCACCCAACGACCTGCAAATTTCAGAATTTCACCACCCTCTGGTAAACCCAGTTGGTCTCAACAGCATGACTGCAAGAGACAGCAAATATCTGCAAATGAAAGGCTGTTACTATAGGTAACCTCATTCAGATTGTGGAATTACAAAGACAAGAGCCCTCATTGATACATTCAAAACGTAGATAGATATTTGGAGAATAGGGGAATTAAGAGTCATGGGGAATGTGCAGGTAGATGGAGCTGAGTTCACGGCAAGATCAGCCATGATCTTGTTGATTTGCAGAGCAGGCTTTCAGACCGGATGTTCCCATTACTTATGTGTTCCTGGACTCTTGAACCATAGAACACTAAAGCACAGAAAATAAGCCCTAAGGCACTTCTAATCTGTGTCGAACTATTATTCTGTCCAGTCCCACTGCACTTGGTCCATATTCCTCCCAGCCACGTCCCTGTCCAAAGTTTTCTTAAATTCAAAATTGAGCTCGCATTAACCACTTCAGCTGGCAGCTCGTTCCACACATCCAACATTCTCTGTGTGAAGAAGTTTCTCCAAATGTTCCCCATAAACCTATCCCTTTTCACCCTTAACCCAAGTCCTCTGGTGGATATCTCACTTAACCTCAGTGGAAAAAGCTTACTTGAAATTTACTTGATATATACCCATCAAAATGTTGTATTCCTCTATTAAATCTCCCTTCATTCTTCTATGTTCCAGGGAATAAAGTCCTAAACTGTTTAACTTTCCAAGTGACTCATTACTGAGTCCTTTAAATTTAAAGGATGACTTTAAATTTAAACATATAGCATGGTAACAGGCACTTTTGGCCCATGAGCCCGTGCCACCCAATTCCACCCAATTAACCTACAACCCCCAGTATGTTTTGAACAGTGAGAAGAAACCGGAGCCTCCAGTGAAAACCCACGTAGACATAGAGAACATACAAACTCCTTACTGGATTCGAACCCTGAGTAATCGCTGGTGCTGTGCTAACCCCTACCGCCCAGTGAGTGTAAAAGATTTCTACAGCGTACAAATAGGCCCTTCAGCCTGACCAAACTAGCTCCCTTCATCCATGTCAGCCTATACCTAACCCAGACATGTAGTGTAGTCACGTACTGTTCCAAATTCTAACTGACACACTTGCATCATGACCTTTCAATCCACAAAGAGACAGGTGAAAGATAGAAGGGAATTTAAGGAGGAATTTTCTCACTAAGCGAGTTGAAAATCACTGCCTATAGGGGTTGGAAACAGGGTCAATCAAAGCTTTCAGAGGGGAACTGGATGGCCATGGAGGGGGAATAATTTGCAATGCTATGGGAAAACATTGGGAAATGAAAATGACAGAATTGCACTCCTGAGAGTCAACAATCTGGCGATAATGTGGCAAATTGAATCATCAAAGTTTTGGAGATTGGAGGAGTAGTGAACAGCGAGGAAGGCTTTTCAAAGCCTGCAGAGGTATCTGAACCAACTTTTTAAAGTTTCAAAGTTCAGATTTATTGTCAGAGTACATATATGATATCACATACAATCCTGAGATTCTTTTTCCTGTGGGTCAGGCAGAAGTTCTACTTAAGGGTAGTGCAAAAAACTGTATCCAAGAAATAAATGTCAGTTAGTTAGAATTTGGAACAATGCTTTACACGAAAGATTTGGGCTGAACATGGGCAAAGAGGAGAGGCTTGCATTTCACCTTGGAAAAAGGCACTGTAAAATGGCAGATGGAATTAAATGCAGACAAGTTTTAGGTGTGGCACTTTGGGGGGCGGTACAAACCAGGTAAATGGTTTTTCTACCACAGTGTGGTAGAACAGAAGATCCGGGAATACAGACATATATTTCCTTGAAAGTGGTGTCACAGGTAGATAGGCATGTTGGCCTTCATAAATCAAAGTACTGAGTACAGGAGTTGGAATGTTATGGTGAAGTTGCATAAGATGTTGGTGAGGCCAAATTTGGAGGATTGTGTTCAGTTTTGGTTACCGAACTGCAGGAAAGATGTACACTAAGAAAATTCACAAGGATGTTGCCAGGCCTTGAAGAGATGAGTTAGAGGGAAAGGTGGAACAGGTTAGAACTTTATTCCCTGGAGAATGAGAGGAAAATTGATAGAGTTATACAATATTATAGATAGAGTAAATGCAAGCAGGCATTTTCCACTGAGGTTGAGTAACGACAAGAACAAGAGGACATAGGTTAAGGATGAAAGGGGAGATATTTAAGGGGAACATTAGGGGGAACTTTTTCACTCAGGGGGTGGTGAGAGCTGCCAGTGAAAGTGGTGGCCACAGGCACGATTTCAACATTTACGAGAAGATTGGATAAGAACATAGCTATCTATATCATGGTCAGGGTCATGGTCTGGGTGCAGGTCAATGGAATTAGGCAAATAAATAGTTTGGCTCAGACTAGATGGGACGAAGAACCTGTTTCCATGGTTCTTTGGAATTCGATGGGCTGAATGACCTTGTTTAATGTTTTCATTGTTTCTGTGCTATTGGATTTGGTTAACAAATTTCTCCCAGTCTTCCTGTGTGAAACCATATAGCCGTTTACAGCGCAGAAACAGGCCATGTCGGCCCTTCAAGTCCGCACCAGTTCACTTATACATATCACTGTGTATTGTTTTTCCATCAAATATTCTGTGAATTGGATTGACGTTGACTTGAGCAGAAAGTAGAGGGTGCTGGGACTTTTCAACAGGTAAGGCAGTGTCTGCACAGGAAATCATTTCATGTTGGTGCATACAAGATAGTGACATGAAGGACGGCCGATGCTGTAATTTGGAGCAAAAATCGAGCTGCTGGAGGAACTTGGGGTCAGGCAGCATCTGTGGAGGGAAATGAAGAGAAAAGTTTCTGGATTGGGTCCCTGCATCTGCACTGAAAGAGTTGGGGGGGGAGACAGCTAGCACCAATTCCCATAGTATATTTCCCTCCATGAGGCAGCATAACGGTTAGTGCAACACTATTACAGCACCACCGACCCGGATTCAAATACGGCACTGTCGGTGAGGAGTTTGTACACTCTCCCAATATCTGCGTGGTTTTCCTCCGAGTGCTCAGGTTTCCTCCCTCCTTCCAAAACATACAAGATTGGGTGTAAATTGGGCAGCGTGAGTTTTAAGGGGCTTTCTTCCGTGCTATATTGTTCAAAAACAACATGTGGCCTGTCTCACAGAGTTCCTCACTTTTATGTATACACGAAGTATGTTACTCCGTTATCGCGGCGCAGTGACCAGATTTCAGATTTATTGTCAGAGTACATATATGACATGATACAACACTGAGATTGTGTACAAAAATAGTATACTTGAATAGTACTAGACACGTCTTCCCCTCTCCTCCCCTCTCTGCCTTCTGTAGGGACCATTCCCTCCGAGACTCCCTTGTGCACTCATCCCTCCCCACCAATCGCTTCTCCACTCCCCCCCCACCCCACCGACTGAAGGAAATGCAACATTTTTGCCGACATCTCCTCCATCACCACCATTCAGAGCCCCAAACAATCCTTTCAAGTGAAGCAACACTCGTGTATCCATGGGAGTGATCTACTGCATCCAGTGCTCCCATTGTGGCTTTTTCTACATCAGAGAGACTGGGTGCATACTGGGAGATCTCTTCACTGCGCACTGTCTACATCAATGACAGGGATTTCTCCAAGTGGCCAACCACTTCAATTCTGTGTCCAACTCCCAGACTCACATGTCTGTCCATGGCCTCAAGTACTATCTCACCGAGACTACATTTGGTTTTCTGTCTGGGCACTCTCCAACCAGATGGCATTAATATGGACATAACCATGTAACCATATAACCACTTACAGCACAGAACAGGCCAGTTCGGCCCTACTAGTCCATGCCGTAACAAATCCCCACCCTCCTAGTCCCACTGACCAGCACCCAGTCCATACCCCTCCAGTCCTCTCCTCTCCAGTCTTTCCTTAAATGTAACCAATCATCCCGCCTCAACCACGTCTGCCGGAAGCTCATTCCACATCCCTATCATCCTTTGCGTAAAGAAATTTCCCCTCATGTTCCCCTTATAATTTTCCCCCTTCAATCTTAAACCATGTCCTCTACTTTGAATCTCCCCCACTCTTAATTGAAAAAGCCTATCCACATTTGCTCTGTCTGTCCTTTTTTTTAAACTTTATTTAAGATTTTATAACATGAATAACATATAGGATTACATTAAAAAAAATTAAGAATAAAATAATAAAATTACAATACAGTATCAGTAATCTAAATAAACTATACCCTCCCCAATAATTATTACACATTAATAACCCAACTCAAATTAGTCCAACCCCCCTTTCCCCCAAAATAAAGAGTGAATTAATAAAGTTAATAATATATGTGAGAAAAAAAACCCACTTACAAAAGAAAAAACAAAAACATAACCGATTAAAATACTAACAAAAAGAAAAGTAATTAATACTAAGATATCAGACTTAAAAAACATATTTAAATCAAACTTAAATGCATATATTTAACAAACGGAGTTAAGATGAAACATATATTTAACTCAAACTTAATATAAAAAATTAGTAAAGTTAGTAACATGATCTATCAAAAATTCTTAAACAATAATCAATTCTTAAAAAAAATTGTGGCATGAAAAAAAACTTTCTCTATAGAGATAAATCTTCACCAAATATCAACTAACTTCACATCTATCATCATATTAGTCACATAAACCACCATCTTAAAACAAAATCCAAACCTCATTAAGCATTGTACAATTCGATTTTAGTACTCTTCCACCATTTTCCCCTTTTACTGTTGAATAGTTATCCAATAAAAGCTCCAATACCACATTTAAATATCCCTAATCATTATGTTAAAATTCAGATATCCTAATAATAAAAACACATCTACAACGAAATCTATATCTTCAACAAATGGAGCATAAACCACAAACAAAATTCAAGCCTAATTAAGAATTGTACAATTCAATTTATAACTTTCACCATTATTCCCTTCGTTCTATAACTAAAATAGCAAAATAATATACACCAGAATTACCACTCCTTCCCCTTAAAGTTAAAGAAAAAATATTAAAAAAAACTTATCCATCCCATTCACATTTAAATTTCAGATATTCCTTATCTACTGAATAAACTTTACAAAAAAAACCACATCAATTTTTAGTTTTTTAAACAATCAAATACTTTCTTATGCTTTTTTTTATATTTAAACAAAAAAAAAACCCCTTCACTCTTTAATCTAATAATACAAAAAAAAAGGAAAAAAAACGGGTAGGAGGTTAAAAATACCCCCTCCCGTCTAAACCACGCAATGTGGCAACTCCCAAAAAAAAAATGGGTGTGAGATAACTCACACGTAGCAGATGACTTTCAGGAAATAGTGCCTATCCAGTTCTCTCCCCCAACTCTCATTTCATCTTAAACTAACATCATCATTATTTAATATCCTTTTTTAAAAAAAACATTAAAAAAAAAGGACAACTCTTCTTTTAATCAGCTCCAACTGCCGAGTCACCATTACAATCATTCCTTCTTGGAGCACGGCTCTTTTCTTCCATCTCTTGTCTCCTTAGAGATCGCGGCGGACTACGTCTCTGTTGAAACCGAGTAATTGGCAGCTCTTGAGCAAATGCTATAGCTTCCTTTGGAGAATCAAAGAACTTTGGTTGGCAACCATCTTGAAAAACCTTCAAAACAGCTGGATATCTAAAGGTTGCCTTGTAACCTTTCTTCCACAACAACTCTTTAGCAGGATTGAATTCCCGTCGTTGGAACATAACTTCTTGACTCAAATCCGCATAGAAGAAAACTCGATTATTTTGAATCATCAAGGGTGATTTTCTCTGTTGTGCATTTCTAATAACCACTCATAAAATTATTTCTCTGTCGTAATAATTCAAGCAACGAACCAAAACAGGTCTTGGACCTTGACCTGAAATAGGTCTTCTACGCAAGGCTCTGTGAGCACGTTCCAGTATTATACCTTCCGGGAAATGTTCTTGACCCAGCACCTGCGGAATCCATTCAGTAAAATATTTTCTTGGGTCTGGTCCCTCCATACCTTCCGGCAAACCAATCATCTTTATATTGTTCCGTCTGGATTGGTTTTCCAAATAATCAATCTTTTCCACCAAATTTTTATTTTGAGTTTGTAAGTCTTCGACCATTTTGGTCACATCAAAAACTTGATCCCGTATTTCGTCTCTATCTTCTTCACACGAATTAAATTTATCTCTCACTTCAAGCTTAAAAGCTCCAAACTCAGCCATCTGTTGAGAATGTATTTTCACCAGAGTATTAAACCTAGTACCAAGTTCAGTCATAATCTTGGATAATCCCTGCATTGTATAAGATAATTTAGATTCAAGATTCACAAAAATCTTTTCAATTGGAAGAGACTTTGGCTCAGCAGATTCCTGCTTCTTCTGCATAACCAAAGGATCTTTTGTTCCTTCCTTCATTCTGGTTGCCTTCCTTGTAGTATGACTACGTGTGGAAACCGCAGCCACAGCCTCTCCAGCAATGACTGGAGGACGCTGGCCGGGGTCCATAATGTATTAAGTTCTCCCAGTACATCAAGTTGTATAGGTTTTTCTATCTCAAGAGATGCAGTTTGCAGTGCCATCTCTACAGTTGACAAATGCCTTTGAGTAACTCTTTGTTCTAAAGGCAGTTTGGCGCCCTCTTTAGGGGGCTCTACCGATGTAACATAGAGCTCTACATCCGAACACTGTACCTCTCTCCTGGGATCCATTTCACACTGAGTCCCGGTGTCTTTCCTGTAGGTAGGCTCCAAAACTTGAACTTTTGAAAAATGTAGTTTTTTGATGATCTGTTGTCGGTTTTTTTTGCTCTTTTCCACCAATTGCACCATCATAAGTTCAATTAACAGCACTGAAATTATCTAAACTTTTAAAGAATTTTAACGGGCATTTCTAGACAAAACAAGATAGAGTCAGGAGTTGCAAGGGAAAATTGGTTTGTTGGGGTTGGGTGTTGGGATTTTCCTCCTTTGTCTTTTGACAGTGAGGTGGGCTCTGCAGTCTTCTTCAAAGGAGGTTGCTGCCCGCCGAACTGTGAGGCGCCAAGATGCACAGTTTGAGGCGACATCAGCCCACTGGCGGTGATCAATGTGGCAGGCACCAAGAGCTTTCTTTAGGCAGTCCTTGTACCTCTTCTTTGGTGCACCTCTGTCTCGGTGGCCAGTGGAGAGCTCGCCATATAACACGATCTTGGGAAGGGCATGGTCCTCCATTCTGGAGACGTGACCTACTCAGCGCAGTTTGATCTTCAGCAGCGTGGATTCAATGCTGTCGGCCTCTGCCATCTCGAGTACTTCGATGTTGGAGATGAAGTTGCTCCAATGAATGTTGAGGATGGAGCGAAGACAACGCTGGTGGAAGCATTCTAGGAGCCGTAGGTGATGCCGGTAAAGGACCCATGATTCGGAGCCGAACAGGAGTGTGGGTATGACAACAGCTCTGTATACGCTAATCTTTGTGAGGTTTTTCAGTTGGTTGTTTTTCCAGACCCTTTTGTGTAGTCTTCCAAAGGCACTCTTCTTTGAACTACTCTTTGCAGATGATGCCGCTTTAGTTGCCCATTCAGAGCCAGCTCTTCAGCGCTTGACGTCCTGTTTTGCGGAAACTACCAAAATGTTTGGCCTGGAAGTCAGCCTGAAGAAAACTGAGGTCCTCCATCAGCCATCTCCCCACCATGACTACCAGACCCCCACATCTCCATCGGGCACACAAAACTCAAAACGGTCAACCAGTTTACCTATCTCGGCTGTACCATTTCATCGGATGCAAGGATCGACATCTCAATAGCCTACCATTTAATGCATATGACCTATTTAGATTTGCCTTTCCGTGTTTATAAATTATAATAATAATAAAAAGATTGAAAAAGAAAAGAAAGATTTGCCTTTCCAAAATGTAACACCTCACACTTATCTGTATTAAATTCCATCAGCCATTTCTCAGCCCACACCTCCAGCCTTCCTAAATCACCTTTTAATCTACGGTAATCTTCCTCACTGTCCACAACACCACCAATCTTTGTATCATCCGCAAACTTGCTTATCCAATTCTCCACCCTTACTTCCAGATCGTTAATATATATAACAAACAATAGTGGACCCAGGATCGATCCCTGAGGAACTCCACTAGTCACCAGCCTCCAATTGGACAAACAATTTTCTACCACTACTCTCTGACACCTCCCATCCAACCACTGCTGAATTCATTTCACTACCTCCTTATTTATACCTAATGCCTCCACCTTTTTTCCTAACCTCCTGTGGGGAACTTTGTCAAAAGCTTTACTAAAGTCTAAATAGACAACATCCACAGCTTTCCCTTCATCCACCTTTTTTGTAACCCCCTCGAAAAAGTCAATCAGGTTTGTCAAGCATGATCTACCCCTGACAAAACCATGCTGATTACTCCCTAGCAATCCCTGTACTTCCAAATATTTGTAAATACCATCCCTCAGAACACTTTCCATCAACTTGTCCACTACAGACGTCAGACTCACGGGCCTATAGTTCCCAGGTTTACATTTTGACCCCTTCTTAATCAGCGGAACCACATGCGCCACCCTCCAATCCTTTGGCACTACCCCCGTGGCCAGTGACATCCTAAATATCTCTGTTAATGGCTCCACTATCTGTCCACAAACCTCCCTGAGTGTCCTTGGGAATATTTTGTCCGGTCCCGGAGATTTATCCACCTTTATCTTTTTCAACACAGCCATCACTACCTCCTCGGTTATCCTTATATGCTTCATGACCTCCCCACTATTTTTCTTTACTTCAACTGGTACAATATTTTTTTTCCCTAGTGAATACCAAGGCAAAGAAATCATTCAAATTTCCCCCATTTCCTCTGACTTCTCACTCAGCCTACCCTCACTATCTACAAGGGGTCCAATTTTATCCCTCACTAATCTTTTACTTTTAATGTACCTATAGAAACCCTTTGGATTTATTTTTACTCTGTCTGCCAAAGCCTCTTCGTGCCTTTTTTTGGCCTTTCTAATTTCTTTCTTAAGATTCCTTCTACACTCCTTGTAGTCCTCCTTCAAATTCTCAGCTCCCTGCTCTTTATATCTCTTGTACACTTCCCTTTTTCTCCTAACCAAATTTCCAATATTCCTCGAAAACCAAGCCTCCCTATGATTTCCAGCCTTTCCTTTGATCCTCACTGGGACATATCTACTCTGTACCCTCAAAATTTCTTTTTTGAATATCCTCCACTTTTCATTTACATCCTTACCTGAAAATATCCTGTCCCACTCAATACTCCCCAAATCCCTTCTTATTCCTTCGAAATTTGCTCTTCTCCAATCCAGAACCTCAACTTTAGACCCCTCCTTGTTCTTCCCTAAAACTACCCGAAAACTAACAGAGAATGATCACTAGACCCAATTTGTTCTCCAACATTAATGTCCGATACCTAACCTAGCTTGTTACCTAACAGGAGATCTAGAATTACACTGTCCAGAGTCAGTTCTTCTACTAATTGATCCAGCCCTCTAACTGTATGGGTATCCCAATCAATGTGAGGGAAGTTAAAATCTCCCATGATCACTACCTTATGATTCTCACACATATACGTTATCTCCCTACAAATTTGTTCCTCTAATTTTCTTGGCCCATTTGGTGGTCTGTAATACACCCCTCAATTTCACCCAAACAGCCTCACTGGACGATCCCTCCAGCCCATCTTGCCACCTCACGGCAGTAATGTCCTCCTTAACATGCAGAGCAACTCCTCCCCCTTTTTTACCCCCTGATCTATCACATCTAAAACAAATGTATCCTGGAATACTGTTGCCAGTCCTGCCCCTCCTGTAGCCAGGTCTCACTAATTGCCACAATATCAGGACCCCAAGTATCTGTCCATGATCTAAGCTCATCTACCTTGTTCACTATGCTTCTTGCATTAAAATATATGCATTTCAGAGAATGACCCTCACATACATTCTCTTTTCTTCCTTCTACCCTAATCTCCATCCTACCTTTGTTATCATTATTTTTCCTATCTCGGTGGCCATGCTCCCTTGACACTGCTCTCACACTCTGTTCCCCACCCCCCTGCCAAACTAGTTTAAACCTTCCCACACAGCTCTAGCAAATCTGCTTGCCAGCACATTGGTCCCCCTCCAGTTCAAGTGGAGTCCGACCTTCCCCAGAAGAGATCCCAATGATCCAGAAATCTTATCCCTTGCCCCCTACACCATCTCTTTCGCCACGCATTCATCCTCCACATCCTCCTATTTCTACCCTCACTAACGCGTGGCACGGGCAGCAATCCAGAGATTACTACCTTGGAGGTCCTGTTTTTTAACTTCCTACCTAATTCCACATCATCCTGTTTCAGGACCTCATCCCCACTTCTAACTAAGTCATTGGTCCCCACATGGACCATGACTTCTGGCTGTTCTCCTTCCCCTTACAGAATGCTATGAACTCGATCAGAGATATCCCTGACCCTGGCACCGGGGAGGCAACAGACCAACCTGGATCCCCGATCTCATCCCACAAACCTTCTATCTGTCCCTCTGACTAATGAGTCCCCAACTACAAGTATCCTATTCTTATCCTTCTTTCCCTTCTGAACCTCAGGGGCAGCCCCTGTGCCAGAGACCTGATCCCCATGACTCGTTCCCGATAGGCTTTTCCCCCCAGCAGTATCCAATGCAGAGTACATGTTGCTGAGGGGCACTTCCACAGGGGTACTCTGCACTGGCGCTCTCCCTCCTTTCCTCACTGTCACCCAATTCCCTGACTCCTGCCTTCTAGGGGTGACTGTCTCCCTGTAACTCCTCTCTATCACTGCCTCTGCTTCCCTTATGATCCTCCGTTAATCCAATTGCAGCTCAAGCTCCCTAACACGGTCACTGTTGATATGCAATTGGATGCACCTTTTGCAGGTGTAGTCGTGAGGAACAGCTGTGGTGTCTCTGACTTCCCACATCCCACAAATGGAGCACTTAACTACCCCAACTGACTCCATTTCCTCCTTTCTTACTATAAATATGTTATTTCAAACCTTTCCACACAAGGAGCTCCTTCTTAGCCCCTGCTCACCAAAGTCCCTCGAGCCAAAGTCCCAAGTCCCCACTCCTTCACTGGGCCACTCACTCATTGCACTGCTCCTCGCTGGCCACTCCCTCCCTTTCTACTCCTTTTATTAGCCCTTACCAATTAACCCCAATTAACTCCTGGCTCCTCCTCCTCTCACCCGACACCAGGCGCTGACTCACTGCCTCCTCCGACCCCAAGTCCGACCTTCTCTGGTTTCTGTTAACCTACTCTCCATTCTCCCTCCCTTCCCTTTCCCTTTTTCTTCTTTCCCTTAGCTCTTCAGCCCCTTCCCTCTCTATTTCCAGAGCCATCCATCCTCCCCGTTTACTGCTGTGCTCATCTTTCCTTATCCACCTATTACCTCCTGCCTGTGGGACCATGCTCCTCCCCTGCTCCTTCCCCTCCATCACCATTTTGTTTTGACCCCTGCCAACATTTTTACATGCCTTGATGAAGAACTCAAGCCCAATACGTTGGTTATGTATGACAAAAGGCAAAGGAGGAAAAACCCAACACCCAACCCCAACCCACCAATTTTCCCCTGCAGCCGCTGCAACCGTGTCTGCCTGTCCCGCATCGGACTTGTCAGCCACAAACGAGCCTGCAGCAGACGTGGACTTTTACCCCCTCCATAAATCTTCGTCCGCGAAGCCAAGCCAAAGAAGAAGATATAAAATACACTGTTTGACCTGCTGATTCTTGTTAGGTCTGCTTTGTTCATGAATGAGTGAGACAAACACCAGAATGAGTCGAAATCAGGGTTCTTTGTTCTTTATTACCGGATTGTAACACTTGCGACTAACAATGTTAATCGGAGAATGCATTCTGCCGTTATCAGCAAAATGGTGATTTTTTATACCCTTGGATACATGCTTAGAACATCATCATATCATTACTTGTCCAATGACTAAAACTGTTGCTATCCTTTCCCTGCTAGCTTCCTGCCTCTCAATCCATCAATGTCTCTCTTATCTTGTAAGTACAAGGATGCATTCACATCTTGTTACAGCCCTGTACAGGGTAACTCCTTACACATTCCCATCTCATGATGTTTTACCTAACAGGAGTACAAGGACACCTCCCCTTCTTGTTACAGCCCTGCACAGGGTAACTCCTTACACATTCCCATCTCATGATGTTTTACCTTACATTCTCCAGCATTGTGTTTTCACTTGTAATACTGATGGTGTTCTACAGCACAGGGAAAACTGAACGACTACTCACAGGAAGCGGTTCTCCAGGTTCTGGGCTTTGCAAGTATCCGCATGTCCATTACAAACACACCGACCCCCGATACTGATGTCCTTGATACTGTAATAATACTGGGAGAATGGACAGAGTTTCTGGTCAATGACTAACTTTAAAAAATACTGGATCAAGCTGAATAATTAAATTTCAAAGAGTAAAAGGTGTCATTTATTTTCACACCCCCATGCATTTCACAAAACTTTTGATCATCTCGGATGGGTCAGGGCCAGTAAGCTTCCAAACCTTTGGACGAAATTCCTATTCGTACTCATACATGTTTCCTTCTTTAACAGACTTTTTTTTTAATGTGTTCATTCAAGGGGTGTGTGAGCCAGCGTCTAACGGGAGAGTGGTGATGAGCTGCCTTCCTGAATCTCTGTGCTCACCGAGATATGCAGAACTGACAGGGAGGGAGTTCCAGAACTTGAACCCGGAGATTGTGAAGCCACAACGATCTACATCCATACATGCATACATACAGCATGGTTACAGACCCTTTTAGCCCAAGAGCCCGTGCCACCTAATTACACCCAATTGCCACCTACAACTCCTGGTACATTGCGAATGGTGAGAGGAAACCAGAGCCTCAGAGGAAACCCACGCAGACACTTGAGAACATACAAACTCCTTACAGACAGCACAGGATTCAAACCCCAATCCTGATCGCTGGCGCTGTAACAGCATTGCACTAACCGCTACACTAACCATGCATCCTATTTCAACATCTGGGCGGTGTGTGGTTTGGAGGGAGACCTCCAGGTTATGATCACAAGATATTGGAGCAGAAGTAGGCCAATTGACCCATTGAATCTGCTCCGCCATTCTATCATGAGCTGATCCAGCCTCCCACTCAACCCCACTCCCTGGCCTTCTCCCTATAACCCTTGATGCTCTGACTAATCAAATATCTGTCAATCTCTGCCTTAAATACACCCAACAGCTGCCTGTGGCAACCAGTTCCAGAGGCCTAGCACCAGTGAGTCAGGTTCAAATCTGGAACTCTCTGTAAGGAGTTTGTACCCATGACCTGCATGGGTTTCCTCTGGATGCTCCGATTTCATCCCACCCTTCAAAAACATATGGGGTTAATTGAGTGTAATTGGACAGCACAGGTCTCAATGGCCAGAATCAGCTTTTACCATGTTATTAATTTTAAAATATTTAAGTGAGCTGAAAGGGATTGGAAAATATGCAAGCACTCTGGTCTCCAGCACTGGGTCACAACTCACCTTGCATTCTGGATGCCCAGATTATTGAGTGAGCCAAATCAAGTTCAACTTTACTGTTATCATGGTGCCATGATAAAGTTTGTTTTGGAACATTCCAGATGGACATCCCAAACCACAGTACAGGAGTGCAGAGTTACAGAGAGAGATTAATTGGTACAGAGTGGGGAGGCATGGCCATGCGAAGGACTTAGACAGACGTGTTTTGGTTGAGCTCTCCTTGAAGAATATTAAATAGACTGTCAAAACTAGAAAATCAAGATTTTCTTCATCAAAAATGGATAAACTAGCACGAAGAAACCAAAGCAGCTGAAAACAAAGATTGAAGAAGCTGCGATTCATCCGGGAACATCAGGTGAATGTCTGAAAAAGAGCAGTACAAAAATGGTGATGGGACGGACAGAACCAGGTAAAACTGGGGAATCAGGACAAGAATTGAGCATCATTCTGGAAAAAATGGAGAATTTGCGTCACCAATTTATGTGTTGAAATGGTGATGAGAGAAAATGATCCAAATAAAAGAAACTGTTGAAGATCTGATGGACAGAATGGGTTTGACAAAAACGCATGAAAAACTTGAGGCTTTGGGAGAAAAAAAAAAACCAAAGAATGGGAGTCGGATAAACAAAGACTGCTTGACAAAAATGACCATATAGAGAACTTTAGTTGACAAAATAATGTCCAAATCACTGGAGTGAAGGAAGGAATTGAGGGAAGAGACTGGTAAACTTTTTTCATGGATGTTTATGAACATTTACGTCCCAAATTATGACGATAAAATCTTTATGAAGGATATTTTTTTATAAACCACAGGGGGAAGACAAAATATATTGATTGGAAGTGATTTCAATTTTTGTTTAGATCCAATATTTGACAAATCAGCGAGAACAACAAGGGCGAAAGCTGCAAACATGACATTATATATGGAGGTGGCTCAATCCTTAAGAAAGAGACTATTCGTTCTACTCAAGGGAACATGACTCACATAGAAGGACTGACTTATTTTTAATGTCTGCCCAGTTACAAAATACTAGGAGAACTGCCAATAATTATTACCTATCCATTTTTTTTGCATTTAATGTTGTTTTTATTTCAATTAAGTATACTATTGTAGTTATAGAGTCACAGAGTCATACAGAGTGGAAACAGGCCCTTCAGCCCAACTTGCCCATGCCAACCAAAATGTACCACTCACAGTGGTGCGACCTGCCTACATTTGGCACATATCCCTCTAAACCCATCCTATCCATGTATCCATCCAATTTTTTTCTTAAACATTGCAAAGGTACCTGCCTCAACCACCTCCTCTGGCACCCTGTTCCATACACCCAACACTCTCTCTGTTAAAAAAAAAAGTTCCCCCTCAAGTTCCTGTTAAACCTTTCCTGCCCTCACCTTAAGACCGTGTCCTCTGGTTACTGATTTCCCCAGTCTGGATAAGTAGGTCAGCACAACATTGTGGGCTGAAGGGCTTGCTCTGTTTGTGCATTTTATTTAAGATGTGCAGCATCTGCAGTGTTTTTTGACACTGGGGATGAGGCCTCTCCAGCTGCCAAAGCCCTTGTGAGAATGTAATTGACAGCTTCCTCTGATTAGACCACCAGGCCACTCCCTCCAAGAGGGAATGGTGGGAAAGATCCCCCAGGAGAAGCCTCCAGGTCCTCAAACAAAGACTCTGCTTGACACCTCCGCATCGAGTGAGCACAGCACCTACCCTTCGAGTGACCGTGGGATCTAGTTGAGTCTTGGATATCAGGTGACCCAATAAGGTATTTGTCCGCAGAAATCGAAGCCTGATGTTCGTAGCCTTTGTGAACTCTCTTAGAACTGGAGAATTGTTGAAGATGGCAGATCCTGGCCGACCATTCACCAACGATACAACAATCTGTGGAAAACATTGTCCTAGATAGTCAGGACTGGGGCAATTGAGATGGATTGAGGAACAGTCAAATTTAATTTTTAAGAAACATAGCACAGCAGTTACTTTTTCTACTCCATAGCTCCAGCAACCCTGACTCTGATGCTGTCTAAGAGGAGTTTGCATGTTCTCCCTGTGACCAAATGGGATCCCCCCAGTGCTCTAGTTTCCTCCCATATCCCAAAGACATGCGGGGTCAAGGGGTTAATGGGCCAGCATGAATTGCCCCCTCAGTGGGTGGACTATTGGCAAAAAAGGATCAGAGGTGTTGATGGGCAAGTGAGAGAGGGATTAAACAGCAGGGGTACAGGTTAAACAGGAGAGGGAAGGAGGCATAGAGAATGGGCCCTTGGAACCCGGCAATGGCCCAATGTACAAAATATAATGGCTATTTGGCCTTTCATGTCCGATACAAGCTACTTGTAAGACCTTTCCAATTAATCTCAATGCCCTGACAGCACCTCCTGCTCCCATTTATTAGGTTCTTTCCCTACATATCCATAATTCTCATGTGGGACCTGCCTCCTTACAGGGAATCTGCTCTCAAGCAGCCATTCTCAACCTTTATTTGGCTATGTCCCACCCCTGCCGCAGAGGACTCTGCTCAAAGTTTATAGCCCCTTCTTCTCTAATAACCAGTCATGTTTAGTACTTCTCTCCCCCCAACTACATCAAAAACAAAAAATATTTATGTTACATGAGGTGAAAAGAAAACAAGGCTTTTACTTAAACGTGACCTCCCCCGCTCCCCCACCCCTCATGGGTCCTTCTTGAGAATGGCTGACCTAGAGCACGACAAACTGAGCAATAGAATCTTCCTCCCTTACCACATTTTCTTACCCACTCCTCCTTGCTGTCTCAGATCTTTCTGTTCCCATTCCTGCCTTCTCTTTCCTCTCCTCCACCCTCATTATTTGCCCATCCTCCACACCTTCCTGCATCTAGCTCCCCATCCCTTCCCTCCATTCCATGATCTAGTCCTCCCTACTGCAGTGCATTTTCCTCAGCCCACTCCCGACTCTTGCCTCCTTTTCTTCTCAATTCTTCTCCATCCCACCACTATCCACCTATCCCCTTGTCAACCCATGCTTCTCCACTCTCCCTTCCACCACCTTTTCATTCAGGGGTCTGCCCATTTCTTGCTATTCCTAATGAAGGGTTCCAGCCGAAATGTTGACTCTCCATCGCCTTCTACTGAGTTGCTCCAGCACATTGTGTGTTGCTCATAGAATTATCCCTTGATCCAGCATATCCAAGATGACCTGATGAATTTCTCCTCTTCTCACCACTGGACAGTAATCCTCCATCTCTGTAAAAAAGTTTCCTTTAACTTACTTTTGACCTAACTCTTTCCAAATCCCTCTCTGCCGTCGTATCAACTACTCCATATGGTAGCAAGTTCCATACTCTCTCACTTGGAGAATATTCCTTAAGTTCATCTAGTTTTGGTTTCCTGCAACTGGAAATGTTCCCTCCATGTCAAAACCTTTTATTTCTCCTAAACCTCAATCTCCATCAGGTCCCCTTTTCAACTGAATGGTGCCTGGATGATGGGGTTTTAAGGTCAGAAGGCATAGGAGCAGAAATAGGCTACTCAGCCCATCGAGTCTGCCTTGCCATTCAATCATGAGCTGATCCAGTTTCCCACTCAGCCCCACGGCCCAGCCTTCTACCCATAACCTTTGATGCCGCTGACTAATCAAGAACCTATCAATCTCTGCCTTAAATGCACCCAATGACTAGGAGTCACGTGATGGAGTCGTGGCCGGTAGGAGAATACCAGCCCTCTCTAGAAAAGAAGAAAGAAAGTGAAGAAAATACAAAGTTCAAGAAACACAAAACATAACAAATAAAAGATAAAGTTGTAGAGAAAAGAAAGAAAATGGCACCCAAGAAGGAAAAAGTAAAAACAATGGGGAGAAAAGAACACCAGGGCTCTCAGCTGGAAGAAGAGGAAAGCAACAGGAAAGGGAGAGTTAGAAAAGAAGAACAGCAACAGGAGGCCCAACAGATGACTAGCCCAGAAGAAGAGGACCAACAGCAAGAAGCCAAGCAAGAAGAAGCCCAGCAAAGTGAGGCAAGCAACTCAACAGGAAAGTCAGAAGAGACACAGATACAAGGAAAAGAAGCAGAGGACACAAACACAGGTGCAGACACAGAAGAAGAGGAAGAAGTAGACCAAATTCTGCACAGAGAAACAGAAAGTAAAATAGATGGACAGAATATAAATAAATAAAAAATTCAAGAACAAATGAGACCATTAAAAGAATGGTTGACATTAGAATTTAGTGAAATGAAAAGAAGAATGAAAAGTACAGAAGAAAAGGTGAGTAGAATGGAGCTGGTCATGACAGAAATAGGGAAAAGATTAGAAAATGTGAAAGAATGAGAAACGGCTGTAGAAATGGAAGTGAATGACAAAAAGAAAATTGGAAGAAAGTGACAAAAAAATACACCCAATGACTTAGCCTCCACAAATGCCTTTGGCAACAAATTCCATAGATTTACCACCCTCTGGCTAAAGAAATTCCTCTGCATCTCTGTTCTAAGCGGGTTCCCTTTAAACCTGAAGTTGTGCCCTCTTGTCCTGGATTCTCCCACCATGGGAACAACCTTTCAACATCTACTCTGTTCATGCCTTTCAACATTCAAAATGTTTCAATGAGATCCCCCCTCCCCCCCCCCCACATTCTCCAAAATTCCAACGTACAGGCCAAGAGCTGTCAAATGTTCCTCATATGATAACTCTTTCATTCTCAGAATTATCCTTGTGAACCTCCTCTGAACACTCTCCAATGTCAGTACATCCTTTCTTTAACGAGGAGCTCAAAACTGCTCTTTATACTCTAAGTGAGGTCTCACCAGTGCCTTATAAAGCCTCCAGTTGTAGAGTTGTAGAGTCATACCCCACAGTACAGGCCCATAGGTCAAAATCTTCAAAGCATTCTGGACTAATCTCACACTTGCATTTGGTCCATATCCTCCGAACCCCTTTCTATCCGTAAATCTATCCATCTGCTTTCTGAACGCAATAATTTGACCTGCTTCTACAGTTTCCTCTGTTAGCTCGTTCCCAATACGGTCCCACCTCTGAGGGTGATCCATTCCATAAAAACATCCATTTTGAATCTCAGCATTGAGGCACTGATTGGCTGTTCTATACAGGCATCCTGATCATAGTTGGGATCCTTACCTCCCCATTCTCCAAAGGTAAAATCCGTGAATACTCTGTTGTACAAATGACATCATCGTCCCTTGTAATCCGCCTGTGAGATCTTGTTCCAAATATGTCCTCGCAGTCACGTTTAGAATCTGCAGTAAACGGAGTCCAGAGGCAACCTGTTAAAACTGGCTGAGATCTACTTGCCCCATCTTTACAGTCAGCATATGATGGTATCACAGTGCCAGCTACCCAGATTCGAATCTGCCATTGTCTATAATGTATATTCTCCCCATGTCTGCATGAGTGTCTTGTGGGCATTCTGGTTTCCTCCCATGTTCCAAAGACATATGGGGGGCTTGGTAGGTTAATGAGTCACATGGGTGTATGTGGGTGGCACAGGCTCGTGGGCTGCAAGGGCCATTTACCGTACTATAATTCTAAATTAAATTTTAATATTTAATTCTGGCATCTAATTTTGTGAGTTCAGTTTGTAGATGGATGTTGAACACCAGAGGTAGGATGCCATAGCATCTCCCCTCCACAGACTCCATCTACATCTCCCACTGTCTGGGAAAGGCACCTGACACATAAGAGGACCCATCACACCCTAGACACACTCTCTTCTCCCTCCATGATGAAGAGCTCAAACCCAAAACGTTGCTTATGAGTCTTTATCATTGCTATATACACTCTTTTACCGGCTGAGTTTCTCCAGCATTCCTTCTCCTTCCTCCCATCAGGGAGAAGAGTGTGAAATCACACACCAACAGACTTAAAGACAGTTTCATCCACACAGCCATTGGGCTTCTGAATGAACCCCACAACAATGCTCTCATGCTGCCCTTACTTGGTGCTAATTGATCCAACACTGTGTAAATTACACAGCTGTACAGATGTTAGAGATAACTTGTTGCCCCTACTCAAATGAAAACCTTTCTTAGTGGAGTATCAGAGCCAGGTTGAGGAACAGCTTCTTCCCGTGGGCAGTGAAAATGCTGAACAATCCAAGGAACTGCTCACACTAACCCTCCAAGTCTCTCACATTCATGAAACTATTTATTTACTGGTTTGTACGTACGAATGAAATACTAGTTTTGTATATGTATTGTTTTTCTGTGTGTGTGTTTTATCTGGTTGTGTGCCTGCATGTTTTGCATTGAAGACCGGAGAATACTGTTTCATTGGGTTGTCTTTGTACAATCAGATGGCAATAAACTTGACTTGACTGTATAATATGTCAAATAAACTTAAAATTTGGGAAGGACTAACCAGAAGGCTGAGTGCAGGGTTAATGGTTGGTTACTTAAGAGTGTGGATGAACAGAGGACCTTAGGGTGCAAATCCATAGGTCGCCACACAGGTTGATAGGATAGTTAAGAAGGCATATGGGATGCTGGGATTCATTAATAGGGGGATTGAATTCAAGAGTAGAGAAGTCATGTTGCAAGACCACATTTAAGAGTATTGCGTTCAGTTCTGATCACCTCATTATTGGAAGGATGAGGAAGCTATGGAGAGGGTGCAGAAGAGATTTACCAGGATGAGGCAAAGTTAGCAGAGCTGGGAATTTTCTCTTTGGAACATAGAAGGATGAGAGGAGACTATTGAGGTCTACAAGATTCTGAGAGTCATAAATAGGGTGGAGAGCCAGCCCTGTTTCCCAGGGCAGGATAGCAAACACAAGAGGACACATGTACAAAGTTAAGGGAGGAAAGTTTAGGGGAGACATCAGGGGTAAGGTTTTTTTTACACAGAGTTGTGGATACCCGGAATGCCTTGCCAGGGATGGTGCTGGAGGCTGAAACAATGGGGGCATTTAAGAGACTCTTAGACAGGCACATGGATGAAAGAAAAATAGAGGACTATGAGGTAGGGAGGGTTTAGTACCTTTTTTAGGAAGAAATGTATGGGTTGGCACAACATTGAGGGCTGAAGAACCTGTACTGTGCTGTATTGTTCTATGTTCTATGTTTATATAGGCCAATGGGACGACATCAGTCAAATGGGCTTGTCTCCCCACTGCCCGATTCCATCTATCTATCAAAGTCTCTGTACAATAAAGCTTTCTTCTCAAATCATCTCAGACATTTTAGGTGGGATGTGGGGACAGGGTTCAGGAATAGCATGAACAGGAATAGAACTCTAATTTTGAACAGCAACAAGGAAGTAATGGTGAGAACCCAAAAAAAGATTCAGTGAGACTCACGAGCAAAGTACTGCCACGGCTTGTAAGATCTTCCGAAGTCAACTGACCGCTCGAGAACCCAGAGGTCAGGACGGGGAGAGTTGGCAAACTTGATGAGAATGTAAGCCACATGGAAGAGCTGTGAGAAAGATACAAGCATTCGTTAATGAATATTCAGCATTCATGGTCTTCTGCTCCCCCAGAGTCTGCAACCCCTCTCGACCGCTGCCGAGCTTAGGCACCACTGTCTTGAACACAGACTTCTACGGTTTCAGATTTTACTTACAAACATCAACTGCTCCTTAAAGCCTGTATGAAGCTGTAGACATTAGTACTGGGCAGTTGAGCCCTGCAGAGCTGCGTCTCTGCTCCCCACTCTCTTGGGTCCAGCCCAGCCGCACCAAAACTTTTCATCTACAGGCTTTCTTGTTGGTGATGTTATCAAATGAGAAGGGGAAGTGATCAACTAGTCTCCTAGTGCAGATGGTAATTGTCTGGATTCTCAGGGTGCAGGGGACCAGCCAAAAATACAAACATGGCTACTTAACAAGTCAAGTTATGGCTTAAAGTGTAAAAAGTCTACAGACACTGTGGTTGATGCTGGAGAAACTCAACAGGTCAAACAGTGTCCTTTATGTAGCAAAGATTAAGATAGAGAACCAACGTTTTGGGTTGAGCCCTTCATCACAACTCTGTAGTGGAGAGAATGGAGAGTGGAGTTCCTTGGTGTTCACTAACTAGTTATCTATCATGGACACACATTTCCTCACATCAGGAAGGCGCAATAGCGACAGCACTTCCTGAGAAGACTGAAGCTCTTGGCCACTATTCTGTCAACCTTTCACAGATCAAGAGTGCCCTGACTGGCTACATCACAATGAGGTACAGTCGCTGCAGAGAAATAGATTGAAGGTCAATCCATAGGACCACAAGAGTGGCAGAGAGGAACACTGGAGTCTCCCTCCCAACCCCACCATCAACGTGATTTATTGGGATAATTGCCTGAAGAGGACCCCTTCCACCCCGTACACAGCATCTTTCAGCAGTTCTCGTCGGGGAAGAGGTACAGGAGAATCAGAGCCAGTGCCACCAGGCTTCTTCCCACAGGCAGTGAGAATGCTGAACAACCAAAGGAATCTTCCAAGACTCTCATATTCATGAAACGATGTTTATTTATTTATTTGAATACTTGTCCTGCAGATGTATTATATGTCTGTGTTTCTGCATGTTTTGCACCGAGGACCAGAGAACGCGGTTTCATCAGGTTGTATTTGTGCAATCAGATGACAATAGACTTGGCTTGACTTGAACAAGGTCCAGGGTATGTGCAAAATGTAGGCAGGCACCTGATTCAGGCACCTTGCCTACACTTTACTGAAACCTTGATGAAGGACTCAAGCATGAAACGTTGGTGATGAATCTTTATCTTTGCTCTATAAACTAACACTGTTCGACCTGCTAAATTTTTCCAGTTTTGTGTTTTTACTTTTGTGTTATAATCTAATGTCATAACAATGTTTTCTAAGAGATGGGCATCTCCAACAAACCAACAGTCTTTTTTTGTTATCTGAAGGGGAAATAAGTAATAAATTAGTCGAAGAAAGAAAATTACAGAACATTGCAAGATAAATTACAGCCTAAATGACAATGTAATGAACTATTGTTAATGCAATAGGAAAAATGTTCCCAAACATGTCAAGAGATCAGCATTCAATGACATCAATAAGCTGTAGCTGGAGGCTGGAATTCATGATTAAATGAGGTGTTATGAATGTGTATGGTGGAAAACCAAGTAGTTAGCAGGAAGCCACACAGATTGCGAAGGGTTTGGAAGCACTAGGAGATATAAAGCAGTTCACAGTGGTGAACTCAAGTTCAAGTTTACTGTCCCATGCATCAAGACCAGCTCGACATCTCATGCACAGTACAAGATACAGTACAGAATGCAGAGTTACAGAGAGAGATCGGTTGGGATGAATCTGGTGTGGGGTTCATTCAGGAGTCTGATAACAGCAGGAAAGAAACTGTCCTTGAATCTGGGGGGGGGGGGGGGGGGGGTAACCACACACTCAAGAATCTTCTTCCTATAGGATGTGGGTGAAAAGAGTGGGGACGGGGTGGGTCAAGACATTTAGTATGATGGCTGCATTTACAAACTAGCAGGAGTGTAGACAGAGTTAATGGAGGGGAGGGGTGTGATTGTGTGATGGAATTGATGGAGGAGAGAGGGGTGTGTGTGATGGAGCGAAGGGGTGTGTGTGATGGAACTGATGGAGGGGAGAGGGTGTGCGTGATGGTCTGAGCCACATTCACAATCCTCTGCACTTTCTTGCAGTCTTTGGCACAATTCAAGCCCTACATTTTTTTCATACACCTCAATTGTCTCCCCTCAAGCACTGTTCCAAAATATCAACTGTAGTCTACCCATTCTTTCCTTACAGCTCCAAATACTATCTTGGAAATATGGATAACAAAAGGCACTGGTCTTCTCTGAATTTCTCATGTGCAAATTCCTTCATTCCAGGAATCATTCTCTCTGATCCCTCTCCAATGCCAGTACAGCCCCTCTTAAATAGAAGTCCAAAACTGTACCCCATACTCCAAGTGCCTTAATGAAAGCCTCAATATCACATTGCTGCTCTTGTATCCTATTCCTCAAGATATGGATGGCATGGTAGGCGAAGTAGTTGGCACAAAGCCTTTACAGCGCCAGCTATCAGGACTGGACCAGGGTTCGAGTCCTATGCTGTCTGTAAGGAGTTTGTACATTCTCCCCATGTCTGCTTTGGTTTTCTCCAAGGGCTCTGGTTTCCTCCCACCATTCAAAAACGTACTACGGGTGTAGGTTAATGGGGTGTAAATTGGGCAACTCGGACTCATGGGCCGAAATGGCCTGTTATCGTGCCATATGTCTAAATTTAAAAATTGAAATTTAAATTAATGTCAACATTGTATTCACCTTCTTTACCACTGACTCAACCTGGAGGTTAACCATTATGGTATCCTGCACCAGGACTCCCAAGACCATTTGCAGCTCCAAATTTTGTATTTTCTCCCCATCCAAATCATACACCATTTTTACACTAGAAACCCACACATCATTGCCATATACACAACCCTTCTCTGGAAGCCAGCTTGCTTGTTCAGACAGAACAGAAGAAATGTCGGGTCAGTGAGTCTTTTTACATAGCAAGCCAGCTTCCCAAAACAGCAGCTTTGGTGCCTAGTGTGATGTAAAACATACATGCTGGGCAGTGATTATTTTTGGAGTATTCCATTATTAAAGCTCAATCAAATTCCTAAGATACATAAAGATACATTTCATTATAATGAAATTGGACAATGTCTTAATGCCGTGAAGGCCCAGTTTCTAGAAGCGCCGTAAAATGCAGATATAAATATATTTCCATGGCTGTTACGAACTGCCTGCACTATCATTTATCCTTTGGAGTGAGGTGTTGTTGCAACGTGAAGTAGCCCACAAGTAATGTAATGCAGCAGAGAGGACACCCCAAGACCTGACGGCGGAAGAATAACATTTGAAACGAAAGTTAATCATGAAAAGTGTTAATGCATTTACAAAATCCATATTTGATCAACAATAATTCGACACTGCACAAATACATTATGAATACTGCAGAATCACCTGCTTATAAATTATTATTCCAGATTTGATTTTAATCCTCTTCAGCATTTAAGAATTCTGATTTAGCCATTGGGGCGTTATTCTGTTCAATAAAAATTCTATTATGTCTGCCCTTCTTGACCTTCTACCAAACAGCACGTCCATAAACAAGGAGATAACATCACTGACTGTTACACAATATATCAACATCTCTCAGCAATCTATATGGGGTGTCTCTCCCCCTCCCATTCCTACCCCCCCCCACAAAAAAAGGGAAAACAGAGTAAACAAAAAGAAAGGGGGGAAAAAAGGAGAGAAAAAGAAAGGAGGAGCCTGGATGTGGTGTCAGCGCTTCTAGTAAGTGTCCATAGAGGCTGTGAAGCCACCCCCTTGTATAATAACATAACATAACAATTACAGCACGGAAACAGGCCATTAGGCCCTTCTAGTCCGCACTGAACCAAACACCCCTCTCTAGTCCCACCTCCCTGCACAATGCCCATAACCCTCCATCTTCTTCTCAGCCATCTATCGGTAGATCTCTGCAAGTCTTTTTATCAGGGTGAGGCTACATCTATGCTCTCGTGTGCTTCAGATATGGCTGTCACATTTTAACAAAGGTGCTGTGTCAATTTCTCAGATTATACGCAATTTTTTTCCATGGAATACAGCTATATATCTCGGTAATCTGATAAGATGAGGGGAGTCAGACTTCCAGGTCATCACTATACATTTATTTGATATGGACAAAGCAATAAATACAAAATTAATTTGGAATTTGGTTCATTTGTAGCTCATGTCCATAAGGTTCCCCAGCAGATTCAACGTCAGATCCAGCAGAAATTCTGGTTAGTATGTCGGCCAAATCCTGCCAAATGGGGCTACCAGGTGGGATGAACGAATGTTCCCTGCTCCGCTCCACACCTGAAGCACATCTCCAGCACCTCTGGCTTTGCCTTGTGAATCTTCTGTGGTGTGAGGTGGAGCTGGTGCAGAAAGTTGTATTGAATCAGTCTGTATCTAGAATTAATAACGGTTGTCACACTGTCTCTACACCACTCCGACCAGCATCTCTCATCAATTACGATGCCTAGGTCTGAGTCCCATCTCTCTCTTGATCTGTGTAGCCCTTGCTTGGGGGTTTTACGATGGAGTACTGAGTACATTCTTGAAATAAATCTGGGTGCATTTCCCAGTCGAAACATCTCTTCAACCTCACTAGGTGTAGGCGGGTCATTGTAGAAATGATCCCTTAGAAATGATCTTAACTGGAGGAAACCGTGAAAGGTCCCATAAGACAAGTCATATTTTCCATTTAGATGCTCAAAGGACATGAGCTGACTTCATTTGCCACTTCTTTGCCCATTCTCTTAATCTCTCGAAGTCTATCTGCAGCCTCTCGGTTAAGAAATAATGTGGCAATGTTTGGCACCAGAGATTCACTAGGCCCATTTCTGAGATGTGACGGTGTTGTTCGGGTTTGTGTGGGTCCCACAGGTTAAGAACCAGACCAAAGTTGAGGTACAAAGCACAGGTTTATTTCAGGGATGGAAACAGGACCACAGGGTCGATATGTTAGGCAAACCTCTATACACACACACACACACACACACACACACACACACACACAATGAACTGGTACATACAATGATCAGGGAAACATCACTATGATGCCCCACCACCCCTCGACTCAGTGTGGGCTCGGCTCTATGCTACTAATTAAATGCTCCCAACCTTTTTAACAGTGGACATCTTACCAACAGTTTCTCCAGCACCCTTCCAGATTTCTAGGCCTGGAGTGAAGCAGGGTGGTCCCAAGATGGCAAAGAGAGGGAACAAAGAGCACATGGCACCTTTATAGTGCTGGAGGGACAAGCCACATCATTTACTGGGGGCCAAGAGCTCAGTGGCAGGAAGGTTAACCTAATTACAACAGCCAATGGCCAAAGGCCAAGTACAGGCAGGCTGGAGAATGCAGTCCAGGTAATTTACATGTTACCAGCTGCAAGATGTGCACTAATGGGTGGGGTGGAATCAAACCTTGATTGGCAGCTGGTGTGTCCTCCAACTAGGTAGGGGGCAGTGCTGTCACATGACAACCACAACCCTTCCCAATACAGAGGGTTTGTTTGATCAGCTCAGCCAGTTCCACCTGTCAGACTGTCCTCACCCCTCCCATTCTGGTGGAACAGACTCGAGGGGCCAAATGGCCTACTTCTACTACTATACTGCATCTTTTGGCCTTATGGTCTTAACCATCTGCTACCTTTGCTTCCTTTAACTGTACTATTTTCCCATGTCCCAGAAGAATGGCTTTTGCAGGGAATTGGATTTCCGTGCATTTGGATGGCCTTCTAAAGCATTGTTATTTGTAGAGTTTCCACTGAGGCCTTGCCTGGTCCACCCTCCAAACATATCCAGGAAGTTCATCCAGCTGCTCTTGAATCCATTTGGAAACAATGTCATTGGATCGATCCAAAATTTTCGTTATCCTGTTACATCACCAAAGGGAGATCCAGGTGTTCTGTGAGAGCTTGCTGGGTGTCAAGCTGCCCAATACTGCAGGGTGATTTACAGGAGGCCAGGAGGTTCAGTGGAGCTGTATTGTATAGCTTCCCACACAATTAGGCAGAGCCTACCAAGCAGTCATGGAGTTGATGCATGAAACAGTCTTGGACGCCTCCCCACTGCTTTGCATTAATGAAATGGTTAATCAGATAGCACGCCCCCTGTTTGACACAGAACCTTTCCCTCTCGCTCCAGCAGCTCTGAAAGCTTTTGAGAGAATTAAAGCTGATATTGTCAAAGCTGCACTCTTGTCCATCGACGAGGATGTCCCGTTCCAAGTGGAAACCGATGCCTCAGATTGTGCTTTAGCAGGAACCCTTAATCAAAAGGGAAGACCAGTGGCATTTTTCTCCCGCACGCTACGCGGACCTGAACTTAAACATCCGGCCATTGAAAAAGAAGCCCAGGCTATCACTGAAGCTGTTTGCTACTGGAGACGCTTTCTAGCTGGCAGAAAATTCACCCTGATCACTAATCAGAAATCTGTAGTTTACATGTTTAATATTAAACACAAAAGTAAAATTAAAAATGATAAGATGGGACGCTGGTGAATAGAACTCTCAACTTACAATTATGAGTTCCTGTACAGACCTGGCAAGTTAAATCATCCCTCCAACACATTGTCACGAGGGGCTGCTGGTGTTCAGCTTGAGGAACTAAAGGAGATCCATAGCAGACTGTGCCACGCAGGGGGGGGGGGTCACAAGATTCTTCCACTACATAAGAGCTAACAACCTTCCTTACTCCCTCGAAGAAGTCAGAAAACTGACTAACTGCTGCCCTGTTTGCACGGAATGCAAATCGCAGTATTTTAAAGCTCCAGGGGCCACTCTCATCAAAGCGACCCGACCTTTTGAAAGAATCAGTTTAGATTTTAAAGGGCCGTTACCTTCTAACAACAAAAATGTGTTCTTCCTTACTGTAATTGACGAACATTCAAGGTTTCCCTTCGTGATACCCTGCCCTGACGTCTCAACGACGTCTGTCATTAAGGCACTTGACAGAATCGTCAGTATTTTTGGTTTTCCCAGCTACATTCATACAGACAGAGGCTCAGCATTCATGAGAGCAGAGCTGCGCCAAGCTCTGTTACGCAAGGGGATTGCCACCAGCCGCACCACGAGCTCCAACCCCCAGGGTAATGGGCAGGTCGAAAGGGCTAATGCCACAGTCTGGAAGATTGTTAACCTCACGTTAAAGACACATGGTTACCCTGTTACTCGGTGGTAGGACGTGCTGCCTGAGGGGCTACATTCTATTCGGTCCCTAATATGTACAGCAACAAATCAAACACCTCATGAGTGTAATGTTTACTTTTTCTAGGAAATCAGGGACTGTGATGGATTGGCCAGCCTGTCTATCTGAACCTGGAACCGTGCTGCTGAAGAGACACGCTCAGATGCACAAAATGCACCCTCTAGTCCAGCCAGTTCAACTACTACACACTAATCCCAATTATGCCCACGTTAAATTTCGAGACAGGAGCACGGACACAGTACTCCTAAGAGATCTGGCCCCGCCTGGTTCACCCCTTCCTCAGACACGCCTACTTGGAGTGATCCTGAGAGGCTGGACACCCCCACCCCCCAGCCTTTGACCCCTAATAAGCATTCAGATACCATGTTGAGGCCCCACAGCCTCATGCAGGTGATTCTGGAGTGGGTCCATAAGTCCTGCCATCTCACACTACAGACCAGGGAACTGTATCAACACCACCAGTTCCCAAGGTCGTCACTCCTGCAAAACCTCCACCTGCTCTGATAAGGAGGTCTTCTCGCATTCGAACACAACCCGAGAGGCTCCACTATTCATGAACATCTCATTATATTCTGATTGCGCTGATAGTTGCTAGCCTTGTTTTGGCTATGTCAGTGAATTCTCAATGCCATTTATTTGACCGTTTTATGTTATGCTTACAGTAGAATTGCTTGTTCGCTTCATTGTAATCTTAGAAGTTGTTCTTTTAATATTAACCCAACTTCTGCCGGGGGGGAGACTGTGATGAATCTGTGTTGTGCGTCAGTCTTTCGCTGGGCTTAGTCTGCTCTCCTGACATTGGACGTGTATTATCTCTACCACTAAAGACATTCCCCTTGGCTATAACTGTGTATGCACCTATTATCATTCATTATTGTATTACTAAGTTTCTACTAATAAAAGCCATGATTTCTGGTTAACTACACAGCTTTCGGTTTCTTCATTAACTGGCACTTCACTTACTCTGTGACAAACAGCTGCTGCCGTTCACTTGGAAGCTCCCCACCCCAACCACTCCTCCTCCTCGAAGGCCAGTCTTCCACCTGAACCCGCACACATTACCCCCATACACACTGTACCTTCACACACTGCTCCCACACACACTGCCCCATACACAAACTCCCCACACATACTCCCCTCACACTCACTACCCCCACACACACTGTCCCCATACACACTAACCCTACACACACTGCCCCCACACACACTGTCCCCATACACACTAACCCCACACTTACTGTCCCCACACACACTGCCCTCACACTCACTACCACCACAAACACTATCCCCACCAACATTATCCCCACATACTACCCCCAGCAACAACCCCAGAAACGTCTCTAGTAGCAGCCCTTGAACACCCGCAGCAACCATATTCAAGATTCTTCTATGGTGATGTAATAAAACAGATGTAATGTTAAATTGTATTTCATCTGCTATAAGACACAGATTTGCCATCAGCAGAAATTGCCCGGCACCCCTTACAGTACGAGAGAAAGTGAAGGAAAAGAGAGTCCCTTCAAAGACATTAAGTGCCTGTGGATTCGCCTCCAGCCTTCCCACAGCCCTGCAGCCCCACAGACTCCTATTCAATCCATTGGCAACCCCAGCTCCAGATCCGAACCTCTGACACAATCTGACACAATCAGATGTTAACTGATTAACCACATGCAGAATCATCTCCAGTTATAGACATCAGTGTTCGTGTAATGGTTAGCGAATGCTGTGACCTGGGTTTAAATCCGGCACTGTCTGTAAGGAGTTTGTATGTTCTCCCCATGTATGTGTGAATTTCCTCTAAGTGCATCGGTTTCCTCCCACCCACCAAAACAAACGGGGGTATAGGTTAATTAGGATATTTGGGTGGCACAGCCTCGTGGGCTCGAAGAGCCTGTTACCGTGTTGTATGCCAAAGTTAAACTAAAATTAATAATAACCAAAAAACCCAGTAAACCCACCACCCCCCCCCCCCACCTCCACCCCAGAAAGAGAAGGGTTAAAACTTGACTGGATGGGACTCAAAGCGGTTGTGTTTGAAATGTTTATTTTTTAAATTTTATTTGCCACACAGCAGAAGTCGATCCCGGCCCACAAGCCTGTGCCGCCTAATTACACACAATTAACTTACAACCCCATACATTTATAGCAGGTGAGAGGAAACCAGAGGAACCGGAGAAAACCAACGCAGGTTACGGGAAGAACATGAGAAAGTTGAAGAGCATAGGGCAGTTAAAGTGAATCTAGGTGGTGGAACAAACAGGAGGAGGTCCGGGAGCCAGCAAAGTCCAACAGAGTGAACTGCATTCAAGGGTGAAGGTTCAAGCTTCTTTTTAGTGTCATAGAGAATAAAACAAAAAAATGTAATTTACATATACTTCAATTTTTGCCTGGCGTAAAGGTAAGCATTCATTTTAATGCAAGAAGTCTGACAGGTCAGGCAGATGAACTCGGGGTGTGGATAGGATAAAGGGACTGGAATGGTGTAGCTATTACAAAAACACAGTTGAGAGTGTGGCTGGGTTGGGAAGGGTTTTATAATGCTGTGTGGTTGGCTGCTTTTCCAAGGTGGCAGGATTTATAGATTGAGTCAATGAAGGGGTGTGTGTGGGGGGGGGGGGGGGGGGGGGTGGTATGATGAACTGAGACACAGCAGTTTCTGGAGGCCCCCCAACAGTCCATGGAAATTAAAAGACCAAATGTGCAGGGAGGTTGCAGATAATGTGGGAATATTTATTTTTATTTACAACATGGTAGAAACCAATTCCTACCATTTTAAACCCATGCCGCCCAATTACACCCAAATTAACCTACAATCCTGTATGTTTTGGAGGGTGGGAAGACACAAAGCACCAGGAAGAAACCCATGCAGACACAAGGCTAATGTATAAACTCCTTACAGGCAGTGGTGAATTCGAACCCGGGTCGCTGGCCTGTAATAATTTTCTTTCTTTGGCTTGGCTTCGCGGACGAAGATTTATGGAGGGGGTAAAAAGTCCACGTCAGCTGCAGGCTCGTTTGTGGCTGACCAGTCCGATGCGGGACAGGCAGACACGATTGCAGCGGTTGCAAGGGAAAATTGGTTGGTTGGGGTTGGGTGTTGGGTTTTTCCTCCTTTGCCTTTTGTCAGTGAGGTGGGCTCTGCGGTCTTCTTCAAAGGAGGCTGCTGCCCGCCAAACTGTGAGGCGCCAAGATGCACGGTTTGAGGCGTTTTCAGCCCACTGGCGGTGGTCAATGTGGCAGGCACCAAGAGATTTCTTTAGGCAGTCCTTGTACCTTTTCTTTGGTGCACCTCTGTCACGGTGGCCAGTGGAGAGCTCGCCATATAATACGATCTTGGGAAGGCGATGGTCCTCCATTCTGGAGACATGACCCATCCAGCGCAGCTGGATCTTCAGCAGCGTGGACTCGATGCTGTCGACCTCTGCCATCTCGAGTACCTCGACGTTAGGGGTGTGAGCGCTCCAATGGATGTTGAGGATGGAGCGGAGACAACGCTGGTGGAAGCGTTCTAGGAGCCGTAGGTGGTGCCGGTAGAGGACCCATGATTCGGAGCCGAACAGGAGTGTGGGTATGACAACGGCTCTGTATACGCTTATCTTTGTGAGGTTTTTCAGTTGGTTGTTTTTCCAGACTCTTTTGTGTAGTCTTCCAAAGGCGCTATTTGCCTTGGCGAGTCTGTTGTCTATCTCATTGTCGATCCTTGCATCTGATGAAATGGTGCAGCCGAGATAGGTAAACTGGTTGACCGTTTTGAGTTTTGTGTGCCCGATGGAGATGTGGGGGGGCTGGTAGTCATGATGGGGAGCTGGCTGATGGAGGACCTCAGTTTTCTTCAGGCTGACTTCCAGGCCAAACATTTTGGCAGTTTCCGCAAAGCAGGACGTCAAGCGCTGAAGAGCTGGCTCTGAATGGGCAACTAAAGCGGCATCATCTGCAAAGAGTAGTTCACGGACAAGTTTCTCTTGTGTCTTGGTGTGAGCTTGCAGGCGCCTTAGATTGAAGAGACTGCCATCCGTGCGGTACCGGATGTAAACAGCGTCTTCATTGTTGGGGTCTTTCATGGCTTGGTTCAGCATCATGCTGAAGAAGATTGAAAAGAGGGTTGGTGCGAGAACACAGCCTTGCTTCACGCCATTGTTAATGGAGAAGGGTTCAGAGAGCTCATTGCTGTATCTGACCCGACCTTGTTGGTTTTCGTGCAGTTGGATAATCATGTTGAGGAACTTTGGGGGACATCCGATGCGCTCTAGTATTTGCCAAAGCCCTTTCCTGCTCACGGTGTCGAAGGCTTTGGTGAGGTCAACAAAGGTGATGTAGAGTCCTTTGTTTTGTTCTCTGCACATTTCTTGGAGCTGTCTGAGGGCAAAGACCATGTCAGTGGTTCCTCTGTTTGCGCGAAAGCCGCACTGTGATTCTGGGAGAATATTCTCGGCGACACTAGGTATTATTCTATTTAGTAGAATCCTAGCGAAGATTTTGCCTGCAATGGAGAGCAACGTGATTCCCCTGTAGTTTGAGCAGTCTGATTTCTCGCCTTTGTTTTTGTACAGGGTGATGATGGTGGCATCACGAAGATCCTGAGGCAGTTTACCTTGGTCCCAACAAAGCTTGAAAAACTCATGCAGTTTGGCATGCAGAGTTTTGCCGCCAGCCTTCCAGACTTCTGGGGGGATTCCATCCATACCTGCTGCTTTGCCACTTTTCAGTTGTTCGATTGCCTTATATGTCTCATCCAGGGTGGGAACCTCATCCAGCTCTAGCCTTAGGGGCTGTTGAGGGAGCTGGAGCAGGGCGGAATCTTGGACTGAGCGGTTGGTACTGAAAAGAGATTGGAAGTGTTCTGACCATCGGTTGAGGATGGAGATCTTGTCGCTGAGGAGGACTTTGCCGTCTGAGCTGCGCAGCGGGCTTTGGACTTGGGGTGAGGGGCCGTACACAGCCTTTAGAGCCTCGTAGAAACCCCTGAAGTCGCCAATGTCCGCGCTGAGCTGTGTTCGTTTGGCGAGGCTAGTCCACCACTCATTTTGGATCTCCCGGAGTTTGCGCTGAAGATGGCTGCATGCGCGACGGAAGGCTTGTTTTTTCTCTGGACAGGACGGCTTTGTAAGGTGAGCCTTACAAGGAAAACTGCAGTCAGACGAAGCGAGAGGAAACTTCCAGGCAAACCTCAAAGCAAAGCTCGACGTTGCAACCCGCCTCACGGACCCGTCCCCTGAAACCCTCTGGGATCAGTTGAAGACTACCATACTGCAATCCACTGAAGAGGTACTGGGCTTCTCCTCCAGGAAAAACAAGGACTGGTTTGACGAAAACAGCCAGGAAATCCAGGAGCTGCTGGCCTGTAATAATAGCGTTGCCCTAACAGCTGCACTAATCGTGCGGTTGGAATAGCAACTTCCCTAAGATTGACTGGCTCTGCCAAAGTGAGAAAGGATTAGTCGGAGCAGTATTTGTTCAGTGGGTCCATGAAAGCTTGACATGGGCCCACACAGGAGGTTGGTCAAGAAGGTTCGGTTGCTCGGTGTTCATGGTGAGGTAGTAAATTGAACTGGACATTGGCTTTGCCTGAGAAGCCAGAGCGTGATTATGGCTGATTGCCTCTCTGACTGAAGAGTGGTGTGCCCCTAGGAGACTATTAGCTCATTAGTCAGTAGGAAGAATTATAGTTCACATGGACTAGATGGGCCGAAGTGCCTATTTCTGTACTGCAGTTTTGTATGCAGTGTTGCTCTAATAACCTTGCACTCAATGTTAGCAAACCAAGAAGATGATTGTGGACTTCAGGAGGAAGACAAGAGGACAAAATGGATCCATTGTTGTTTGTCATCCATATCAATGATCTAGAGATGATAATGTGGTAAACTGGATCAGAAAATTTGCAGATGGCATAGAGATTGAACTGCAATGGACAGTGAGGAAGGCTTTCACAGCTCGCAGAGGGATCTGTACCCGCTGGAAAAATGGCAGAAGGAATTTAATGTACAGACGTGGAGAACAAACCAAACTTTAATTTTTTTTTTAAACAGCGCAGTAACAGGCCATTTTGGCCCATAAGTCCATGCTGCTCAATTTACACCTAATTACACCCAGTTTGTTTCAAACCAAAGTAGGACTTACACGGTGAATGGTCGGGCACTGAGGGGTGAGGTAGAATAGAGGGATCTGGGAATACAGATATACAATTCCTTGAAAGTGGCATCATAGGTGGATAGGATTGTAAAGAGAACTTTTTCCATACTGGCCTTCATAAATCAAAGTACCGTATTGAGTCCTGAAGTTGGGATGTTATGGTGAAGATATATGAGATATTGCTGAGGCCAAATTTGGAGTATTGTGTGCAGTTTTGGTCACCGAACTGCAGGCAGGATATCACTAAGATTGAAAGAGTACAGAGAAGATTTACAATTTACAGACTCAAAAAAATGAGTAAACAGGGAAAGGATGAATAGGTTAGGACTTCATTCCCTGGAGCCTCAGAGATTGAGGGAGATTTGATAGAGGGTTTTAAAAATAAGAGGGGTATAGACAGGGTAAATACAAGCAGACTTTTTCCACTGAGGTTTGGTGAGACAAGAGCTAGAGGACATGGATTAAGGGTGATGGGTGAGATGTTTAAGGGATACATCTTCATACAGAGAGAGGTAGGCATATGAAATGAGCGACCAGAAGAAATGGTGAACGTGGGCTCAATCATGACATTTAAGAGAAGATTGGATAGGTACATGAATGGGAGGGGTGTGGAGGGGTATAGTCCGGATGGGGGCAAAAGGCAGGTGACTCTTAGCTCTTTAGCTCATTAGTCAGTAGGTGGAATTCAAGTTCACATGGACTAGATGGGCCAAAGTGCCTATTTCTGTGCTATAGTGTTGTATACAGTGTTGCTCCAATAACCTTGCACTCAATGTTAGCAAACCAAGGAGATGATTGTGGACTTCAGGAGGAAGTCAAAAGGACACAACCCAGTCCTCAATGAGAACTCACTAGTGGAGAGGATCAAAAACTTCAAATTCCTGGATGCCAACATCTCTGAGGATCTATCCTGGAGCCTCCATGTCGGTGCAATCACAAAGAAGGCTCGCCAGCAGTTATGCTTTGAGAGGAGATTCGGTACGTCTCCAAAGACTCTTTAAAATCTCTACAGGTGCATCGTGGAAAGCACTCTGGCTGGTTGCATCACTGTCTGGTATGGAGGTGCCAATGCACAGGACAGAAAGAGGCTACAGAGGGTTGTATACTCAGCCAGAGCAATCATGGGCATTAGTCTTCACTCCATTAAGGACATCTACAAGAGGCAGTGTCT
Organism: Narcine bancroftii; assembly: GCF_036971445.1. Taxonomy (NCBI): domain Eukaryota; kingdom Metazoa; phylum Chordata; class Chondrichthyes; order Torpediniformes; family Narcinidae; genus Narcine; species Narcine bancroftii. The sequence goes on from NC_091470.1 coordinate 371,279,262, forward strand.
GAAGAAAGCAGCCTGTATCATCAAAGACCCTCACCACTCAAGCCATTCCCTGTTCTCACTGCCACCATCAGGAAGGAAGTACAAGAGCCTGACGACGAACACTAAATGGTACAAAAGCAGCTTCTTCCCCTCCGCCATCAAATTTCTGAATGAACAATGAACCCCAGACACGATCTCACTTTCTCTTCTTTTGGACTAATTTATTTTTAAATATTGTATTTACAAAGATGTAATTTATAGCAATTTTTGCACCTGTAAATACTATTGCCACAAAACAACAAATTTCATGATACGTTCATGACAGTAAATCTGATTTTACCCTCTCTGGTTCACCAAATCTCCACTTGTCCCTGTCCAACCCCTCCTACTCTGTCCTTCTGATACTGGCTGTCTCCCCATTGTTAAAGAGCTCCGGCCGAAAACATCAACCATACTTTTCCCTCCATGGATGCTGAGTTCCTCAGCAGTCTCTCATGTCTCCATCGTCCCATCTGTACCCTGCTCAGTTATCACTGTCCTCCCTAATATAGATGTTTTGTCTGTCAGTCGCTGCCAAGCTTGCACTGTTTGGCAGTAAATGCCACCTTAATATTGCAGCAACTCACACCCCGCCAACTCCCAAGTTCCACACAAAGCATTTCTAATTCACATTATCTCAGTGATACAGCAACACCTACTGCAGAGATCTGTTTCAACAAGGCAACAGGAGGTTTGTCAGAGGAAGGCAAAATTGGGACAGGTTCAAACAAGGTCAAGAGTAGTGTGAGCAGTTTTGGACTCCTCGTTTAAGAAAGGATGTGCTGATGTTGGAGAGGATTCAGAGGAGGTTCACAAAGGATGATTCCAAGAATGAAGGGGTTAGCATATGAGAAACATTCGACGGCTCTTGACCTGTACTCGTTCAAATTTATAAGTATGAGGGGGAATCTTATTGAAATATTTCGAATGTTGAAAGCCATGGGGGTACATCATTGAATGTTGAGAGGCTTGGACAGGTTAGATGTAAAAAGGTTGTTTCTCATGGTAGGAGAGTCTAGGTCAAGAGGGCACAACTTCAAGGGCAGTCGTTTAGATCAGAAATGTGGAGGAATTTCCTTCACCAGAGGGTGGTGAATATGTGGAATTTGTTGCCACAGGCGATTGTGGAGGCCAAATCATTGGGTGTATTTAAGGCATAGATTGATCGGTTCTTGATTAGCCAGGGCATCAAAGATTGTGGGATGAAGGCCGGGAAGTGGGGCTGAGGGTTAAATAGTTCAGCTCACAATTGAATGGCAGGCCAGACTCGATGGGCTGAATAGGATATTTCTGCTCCTTTATCATCTGAGAGTAGAGTAGAAAATTGTTCCCATTGGTGCATGGTTCTTGACCACCACAAGATCTGTCCACACCATTGAAAAAGCACGATATTTTAACATAACATAACATAACAATTACAGCACGGAAACAGGCCATTAGGCCCTTCTAGTCCGCACAAACTGCAACTGTAAATATTTATTTATCTCTTTTATAGATTTATTATCTTTTTTTCTGTTGACACATTGTAATGACGGTAGTTGGTGTATCTGTGTGACTGCAATAAGAAAGAATTTCAGGGCAGTTGTTCATTGTACTTATGTACTATAAAACCCCTGGCATCCGGCACCTATGGGGATTGGTAGATGCCAAATAGGTGTCTTTGTCGGTTGTTTGAGATTGCGTGATTGGCAAGGTGTGCCAAGTTTAAACTTCCCTATTTATTTTCTGGATTTTTTTTTGCCGGTTGTTTCAGGCTGCCAGTTGCTTAACTTTCAGAAGACAGGTATTTTACTGTATATAATAAACTCACATCTGATGGTTCAAGAAAGGGTTAACACAATTTTAAAATATAGAGCAAAAGGTACAAATCATCTTTTAAAACAGGGTCGTTGAATCATGGACCGATGTAGATGGGCAAACGATAATAGACAAGGAGGACCGAAGGGTTTCTTTCTAAGCCGCACAACACTGACACAGTGAGGATAAAGTGAAACTCTTCTTTGACCTCGAGGGCAGTGCAGGTCTCGAACTCATGGCCAAAAGGGTGCAAACAAGGAGGGAGAAGTTGCAAGACTGCTGGGAAAGAGAAGGGCTGTGGGACTGATGAGATTGTCCTACCAGCCCAGAACTGATGGGCCAAACGCCCTCCACCAATGGCATAACAGTTATGATTCTTTCATAACCAATAGATATATAAAAGGTTGGGGCTGATGAATTTGCAATAAATTATTTTGTATTCAAACAATGCGGAAGGTCAGTTTATATTTTATATCAAGATAAATCATGATAATTTTGACTAAAATATTGGACAGACATAATGTTGGTTCCTATTTTGGCAATGTTTAAATGTAACAGTTTGCTTCATGTCTCAACTGCTAAGAGTTACACAGACGGAACGTCAAATATTTACTGGGTGAGTCTACTGCTGAATTAAAAATCCCAACCTTTCGTGTACAGATTAAACAAAACCTCTGCGGGAATAGATTTACAGGAAGTGAAAGACATTGTCTATGGTCTGTAGGTCAAATAATCATCTCAATAGTAGCTGTACTTTGGCCGCGGTGTCAGCTCCTTCAGTGATCTCAATCCTTCTTGTAATGAGATGTCTGTCACCACTGGACATGTCATTTTTTTAAAATTGGCCTACTGCTGGAGACACAGCGCTGCTCCGCAGGGATAAACCACCCAGTCCTACTGCTGAAGGCTCTATACAGGCTTTAAACGGCCTGTTAACAGAGCCGGCGGTGTCTAGGCCCAAGATGGCAGGGCCTGTGTTCGGCAGCGACCTCTGGGGATTGCGGACTCCAGGGAAGTAGAAGACTGGCACAGGACACCAGAAAACAGGGAGACCACCCCCATCCCCCATTTGAGAAGGAGAAACAGAGATTATCTCATGGAGTGGTGATCACAGACCAGTGAGGGCTCTATAACTGAAGAACACACAAGTAGTGGACTGTTAGTGACTCGAGGCGAGGTACCCACGCAGGCTCCAGGTTGCTGGCAATTGCCGTCAAAGAACTCACACTAAGCTGCGGACTGCTGGAGGCTGGCCCGAGACTGACTGAAGGGGTACCTGGTATCGGAAATGGGATGTGAGAGGGTGCCAAGAGCAAGAGGGGCTCCCAAAGGGCCTTGGGTTCTGTAGGCTTCCTGATCATATCAGAGGCTTGGATCTGGAGCATGGGTTCCCGATGGTTTGGACTGAAGTCTGTGCGGCTGCAGGAAATGCTGGAGGTGAATCCACAGACAGTGAATCTGAAGGGACTTTTTTGCTTTTCTTATTCTGAATGTAAGGGGCCCCGGTCATTTCTGCTGATGGTGAATATTTGTCTGCCTGATGGCAGACTAAATGCAATTTCATGTAATCTTAAAGCTGTTTTATTACATGACAATAAATGAATCTTGAATCTAGAATCTTGCATTGCATTGTGCGTACAATCCACCCTGACTCGCTGTTGTCTTAGACGTTGGTCAGACTATACGGAGTATGTGCACAGTTCTGGACACACAGCTGAAGAAAGGTTGTCACTGAGCTGAAAAGGGTGCAGAAAAGATTCACGAGGGGGTTGCAAGGACTGGAGGGTTCAAGTTAAAGTGTATCAACTTGGACTTTTCTCCCTGGAGTGGAGGAGGCTGAGAGGTGACCATATTAAACAAGGAAACATGCTTAATAACTATCCCACAGTGGTTTGACATCCAGAATCAGAATTTATTGTCATGAACAAGTTATGAAATTTGGTGTTTTGCAGCTTCACAGAGCAAACACTCACATTATAACCATCTTACAACATTACTATAAATGGAAAAAATAGCAGCGCACAAAAAGTAAGGCAGTGTCTCGGTTCGTGGATTATTCAGGAATCTGACGGCAGTGGGGAAAAAGCTGTCCTTGTACCGCTCAATGCTCGTCTTTAGGCTCCTGTACCTTTTTCCCGATGATCCCACACCATGAAGTGGTCCAAGAAGCTGGTCATAACTAACTCCAGCCTCCCAGGCAACCATGAATCTCTGAAATTGATTAACTATTGCAACAGCTCCGTGTCAGACACCATCTGGACAAGAGGGCACAGTCTTAGAATTAGAAGGTACCCATTCAAAACAGATGAGGAGAGGTTTCTTTTGCCAGAGGGCTGTGGATTTATGGAATTCATTGCCACATACAGCTGTGGAAGCCCGATCATTGGGGAGTTTAAGGGGGAGATTGATAGGGATCTAATTAGTCAGGGGATCAGGGGAAAAGGCCAGAATTTGGAACTAAATGTGAGAACAGTTAGCGCAGGTGGATTTGCAGAGCAGACTTGGTGGGCTGAATAGTCTACATTTGTTCCTTTTGCTTGTGAACTCGTGATCTCCCAGGCCTTGCCCACAGCACCGAATGTACACCTAATACCTATGTCGAGCTCCTATTGATTGACTATATTTCCTCCTTCAACGTTGTTGTCACAAAAATACACCTCTCCAAGCTCCTAGACCCTCAGGCCACAATCGATAAAAAATGGCGACCACACATCCTCCACAATATTCCTGAACAAGATTAGAACCATAGAGCTTTACAGCAAAGAAACAGGCCCCTTTGGCCCTTCTAGTCTGTGCCGAACTTTTTTTTCACCTAGTCCCACTGACCTGCACCCAGTCCATAACCCTCCATTCTGCTCCCATCCATGTATCTTTCCAAATTCTTAAATGTTAAAATTGAGCCCGCATTCACCACTTCAGCTGGCAGCTTGTTCCACACTCCCACCACTCTCTGAGTGAAGAAGTTATCCTAAACTTTTCCCATTTCACTCTTAACCCATGTTCTCTAGTTTGTATCTCACCTACCTCAGTGGAAAAAGCCCATCTACATTTACTTTATAACCATATAACAATTACAGCACAGAAACAGGCCAATTTGGCCCTTCTAGTCCGCACTGATCCAAGTACCCTCCTCTAATCCCACTTACCAGCGCTCTCCCCATATCCCTCCATCCCCCTCCCATCCAAATACTTATCCAACTCTTTTAAATGACAAAATTGACCCTGCCTCCACCACCTTTCCCGGAAGCCCATTCCACACAGTAACCACTCTCTGAGTAAAGTTCCCTCTCATGTTACTCCTAAACCATTGCCCGTCAACTCTCAACCCATGACCTCTTGTATTCATCTATCCTATTCTCAGTGGGAAAAGCTTTTCCACATCAACTCTATCTATCCCTCTCATTATCTTAAACACCTCTATAAATCCCTCCTCAGCCTTCTTTTGGAGCCTTTTTTAAACAATGGAACAACGTGAGCTACTGTCCAATCCTCTGGCACCACACCCCCTGGCTAAGAACATTTTAAATAATTCTGCCAGAGCCCCTACAATTTCTACATGAGTCTCCCTCAAGCTGCGAGGGAATATCTTGTCAAGTCCTAAGGATTTATCCACCTTTATTTGCTTTAAGACAACAAACACTTCCTCCTCTTTAATCTGCACAGGTTCCATACCCTCACTGCTTATTTTCCTTGTTTCCCACAACTCTGTCTGCTTCCTGAGTGAATACTGATGAAAAGAAAACCATTTAAGATCTTCCCCATGTCTTTTGGTTCCATCCAAAGCCGACCACTCTGCTCTTCAAAGGGACCAATTTTGTGAGGAACTGCCCCTTCCCTCCATCACACCCCCTCCCCTCCATCGACTTTGACGATACCTCATCACACCCCCTCCCCTTCATCATTTCACACACCCCTTCCATTCCATCGATTCTGTCTGTATCTCATCACACCCGCGCCCCCCCTCCACCCCCACCCCACCCACCCCATTGACTTGAAAGTGGCATCTCAGGTAGATAGGGTCGTAATGAAAGTTTTTAGTAAATTGGCCATCATAAAACAAAGTATTGAGTACAGGAATTGGAACGTTATGCTAAATTTGTATATGACATTGGTGAGGCCACATTTGGAGTATCGTTTGCTGATTTTGTCACCTAACTACAAGAAATATATCAATAAGATAGAAAGAGTGCAGAGAAAATTTACTAGGTTATTGCCGAAACTTGAGAATTTGAGGGAACGATAAAATAGGTTAGGACTTCATTCCCTGGAGCATATAAAAATGAGGGGAGATTTAATGAAGGTATATACAATTATGAGGGGGACAGACAGAGTAAATGCAAGCTGGCTTTTTCCACTGAGGTTGGAGGAGTCAGGAACTAGAGGACATGGGTTAAGTGTGAAAGGTGAGATGTTAAAGGGTAACATTAGGGGGAAACATCACTCAGAGGGTGGTGAGAGTATGGAACAAGCTGCTGCTAAAGGAGGTGAGAGAGATGAGGAGAATTGTAACATTTCAAAGACATTTAGCCAGGGGAATGCTTAGGAAGGTTTCAAGGGATAAGTGTCAAATGCAGGCAAATGGGACTGGCACGCATGGATCAGCATGGGGGCATGAGGGACTGAACAACCTATGTTATACAATATCACTTTTGTGAGAAAAATTATTGTGAGGAAGGGAAGCGTTAGACTGATGCGAAGTAGGCGTACATACGTCGGCACAACATTATGGGCCAAAGGGCCTCTACTGTGCTGCAGCGTTCAATCTTCTATCTATTTGGTTGGATCAAATTAAGATTTTTCAATAAATTCCCTCAAATGTGAAGACTGCAGGAGATCAGCCACAGATTTGTGGAGTACTTAACTATTTCTTCAATTTAGAGATACAGCACAGTAACAGCTCCTTCCGGTCCACGAGCCCACACCGCCAAAATACACCCACGTAACGTCTGGAGGAAACCCATGCAGACACTGGGAGAACATACAAACTCCTTAAAGATGGTGGCAGATTAGAATCCAGTTGTGCTAACTGTGCCAACCTTATTCCCATCAACTCTCCCAGATTCTACCCCTCACCTACACACTGGGGGATTTTTGCAGTGGCTAACTAATCTCCCTGACCCACACGTCTTTGGTAAGTGAGAGGAAAAGGAGCACCTGGGGGAAAGCCATGTGGCCACAGGGAGAATATGAAACTTCCATGCAAAGGTCAGGATCGAACCCAAGTCACGCGCTGTTTAGCAGAGACTATACAAAGTGGGTCACTGACACCTCACAGACAAAATTAAAGGAGGAACATCACATTGTCTCTGACACTGCAGTCTCCAACCTGACGGCATCAATATCAACTTCTAATATCCAGTAACCCCCTCTCTTTTCTCTCTTTTGCCCTCACCTACTTTCCCTTACCTCTCACTCGTTTCCTTTTCTTTACCTTGCATGTGAAAGGTTATGGGGTGAAGGAGGTGCTGAGTAGGAGAATGAATTAGCTCATGATGGTATAGCGGAGCAGACTCAATGAGCTGAATGGCCTACTTCTGCTCCTATATCTTATGGTCACTCACACCTCCTTTCCTCCAGCTCCCTACCTCCTTCCTCCTATCAGAGAGCATCTCTCTCAGCCCTTTGCACCTTCATCTCATCACCTCTCAGCTCTTTTCTCCCTCCACCTATATCCATCTATCACCTGTGCTACTCCTCTCACTCCAGGTAGTATTCTGAGAGAGCTGCAACAATTTTGTCATCTGCTTATTGGAATTCGATGAGCAAACTCATGGATGTCCTGATTTTGGACTTCAGATGGGCAAGATTGAAAAGTCTGCCATCATTTCTGTAGACAATTTTGATTCCTGGGGGTAGAATATCCTTGAAAATGTGAATGATTGCTGTAATAAAGATAGTGAACAAAGTGGGGCAATCACACATCCCTGTTTTACTCCAGATTTGACTTGAAAAGACTCTCTACTGCTGTCTGCAGACCCTTGCTTCACCTACACTTGGCAAATATCTTGGCAACAAATATAAATTGTACATTCAAACAATTGAACCTTGTCTGCCAAAAATACACTAGTATGTCTGAGCGGAAAGCCCTACAAAAGTAGTGGACACAGCCCAGGACATCACAGGCAAAACCCTCCCCACCACTAAGAACATTAACATGGAACGCTGCTGTTAGAGAGCAGCAGTGATCATCAAGGATCCAATCCATCCAGCACATGCTTTGCTCTCGCTGCTGCCATCGGGAAAGAGGTATTGGTGCCACAAGACTTGCACCTCCAGGTTCAGGAACAACTGCTCCCCCTCCACCATCAGACTCCTCAACAACAAACTCAGTCAGGGACCCAGACACTTTTACATAGCCGCTGAGGAAATTTTCTGCTCCGGTGGCACTGTAAAAATGTCGAGACAGAATTTATAATGATAATTGCCACGTGACGAGCTGTCTGTTCAATAGTGGGAGCACGGACAGCTTCATTCACCTGGACATGTTGCAGATGAATACTCCCTCATGGTTAAGCCAGTGAGTCACAAAGTTTCCCTGGACTCAAAGTCCCATGCAGCTGATGTCCGCAGCTACTGCGTAATGACCCTTACCACGTGGGGCACTGTCTACAAGGACTTTAAACTCCTGGTGATGTCACAGCTCTGTGCTGCCGTGCTACTGGGACTGGACTTTCAATGCCACATTAAAAGCATGACGATGGAGTACGATGGGCCCCACCACCCCCACAAACTGTCCATAACCAGCAGTTTTTATATTGCCCACTGCACTCCACCAGCAAAAACTACTCCCCCAACTCCTTCCTCCACCATTCCCAGCCAAGATGGCCCATGGCAATCGACTTGCAGGCTCTCAAGATCACCCCTCCACCAGCTGTAGCAAAAAAATGTATTATGTCAACCTGAAAATTAGAAGATAGCCTGAAAATACAGCAATGGCACATAGAAATGAATAAATGTATTCCACTAGAAAAAATAACATATAATTTAAGAAATAAAATCACAGTATTCGAACAAATTTGGGAACCATACATGGAGCACAACAGAGACGTCCTACCGCGGACCTCCACCCCCTAAAATGATAGAAGGAGAAGAAGACGAAATGAACTGACCCAGTGTGTAAAAGTAGATGACACAAATTTATTGTTTATTTTCATTGTGTGACGACCGTTGAGTGAGTGGGGAGGGGGGGTGAGGGAGAGAGGGAAGGGAGGGGGGAAAAAGGGGAGAAAATGACACTGTGTATATTCAAGAGGGAAATGTCTGTGTGTATTTTGGTTAATATGGTTCATAGTGTGAAAAAAAAAAAATTTTTTTTAAAAAGATCACCCCTCCACCGCTGTTCGCTAATCTCACCCCCACTGTAAATCTGTTGGCACAGGTCCCAGGGACAGGGCCTTCATGAGGTTGGAGGTACAAAGGCTACTCAATGAGGAATTCATTGAAGTCATCACCGGCCCATGAAGAGCCCAAGTGGTGGTGGTGAGGAACGGGGAGAAAAACAGGATGGTCATTGACAGAGACACGCAGCTGGACGTGTACCCTCTTCCTCACATATCTGATATGGTAAACCAAATCGTGCAATATCAGGTTTTCTCCACCATCAAAAGGTGCCTGGACTTCTTTTCCTATTATGTCCAGTGGGTCCCCAATTATGAGGACAAGGCCCACCCCCTCATTAAATCTACTTCCTTTCCTATGGCACCAGAGGCCCGTGCAGCTTTCAGCCACATCAAGGCAGACGTTGCAAAGGCTATGATCCCGTTCCAGGTGGAGAGCGATGTATCTGACTTAGTCCTGGATGCCATACTTAAACAGGCGGGCAGACCTGTCGCCTTCTTTTCCCTCACCCTCCAGGGCCCCGAAATTCACACTTCCCTGTCAAGAAAGAGGCCCAAGCCATTGTCGAGACAGTATGGGCACCGGAGACACTACTTAAATGGCAAACAATTTACCTTGCTGACTGACCAACGGGCGGTGGCTTTCATGTTCAACAACCAGCAGTGAGGTAAAATCAAAAACAATAAGATATTGAGGTGGAGAATTGAACTTTCCACCTACAATTATAATTTCTTGTACCAGCCAAAGAAACTCAATGAGCTCCCAGATGCTCACTCGCACAGAACCTGTGCCAGCGCACAAATCGATCGATTGCAAACTCTCCACAACGACCTCTGCCACCATGGAGTCACTAGATTCTTCCACTTTATCAAAGCCCGCCATCTGCCTTACTCCGTCGATGAGATCAGGTCTGCATGGAATGCAAACTGCACTTCTATCGACTGGACAATGCGCAGCTGCTAAAGGCAATGAACCAGTATAACAGCTGAATGAAATCTCTATTTCTCATCTACAGAAGAAAGCAAGCCCAGTAACACTAATGGCTCCATGTATATTCTACAGAGCCTGGCCAACTGCCAGCAAAACCCTGGAGATCTCATTCACTGGGACTTCAGGGTAGACTACAGCTGGTGTAGTCATCGTCGTGGCTATACCTCGAGGTCGAGGATGACGGATTTTGTTCCATCAATCTATTTACGGCCTCTCAAGTTGTTTATGAGACCAATCTCGGCTTTGAAAGATCTTCCGAATTCAGGACAGGTAGTTCCAGATGACAGATTGGGCTTTGGTCGTTGCTGTCTATCTTTCCATTTACTTCTCTTTTCTTCTAATTCTGCACATCTGTTGGCTTCAAAAGTAGCTGTTCCTTCTCAGATGATGGTTTTCCAGCATTTCCTGTCCTTTGCATCGGTTTCGCAATTATTGATGTCGATGTTACATCTCTTTATGTTGGATTTTAAGATATCTTTGAATCTCTTCTGTGGTCCACCTTGCCTTCTTTAGGGTGGGAGTAGAAGATTTGTTTTGGCAGATGTTCGTCTTCCATCCAAACAACATGACCCTCCATCTTAGTTGGTTCTTAATGACATAGGCTTCTATGCTTGTTGTTTTTGCTTCATTTAGCACACTGATGCTAGTTTTCCTATCTTCCCAGCTGATATTTAACATGTTTCAAAGACCCTGCTGATGGAACTTTTCAAGTGACTTCAGATACTGTTGGCATGCTGTCCAGGTTTCTGATACATGCAGAAGCATTGGAATCACTAACATTTTGGTGTCCGTTCGAATGTCACAATCATAAAAGACTCTTATTCAGAGACATCCAAAAGCTTTTCCAGCGTATTTAAGACGATATTGGATCTCATCATTAAGGTTGACATTGGAAGAGAGGTAACTTCCAAGATATGAAAAGTGGTCCACATTTTCCAGGCTTGTTTCGCCAAGTTGAATTGATGATTCTATCTGATTTGTCTCAGTTGGTGACAATTAGTAGATGATTTGAGTCTTCTTGGAATTCATAGTAAGTCCAAGTTTCATGTATGCACAGTCGAAGGCAGTCAGAATCTGTTGTAGGTAGAATTCTGAGAGAGCTGCAACAATTTTGTCATCTGCTTATTGGAATTCGATGAGCGAACTCATGGATGTCCTGATTTTGGACTTCAGATGGGCAAGATTGAAAAGTCTGCCATCATTTCTGTAGACAATTTTGATTCCTGGGGGTAGAATATCCTTGAAAATGTGAATGATTGCTGTAATAAAGATAGTGAACAAAGTGGGGCAATCACACATCCCTGTTTTACTCCAGATTTGACTTGAAAAGACTCTCTACTACTGTTGCTAACTGTATCTGTGGCAAACACGCCATCAGAGAGAAGTCTCAGGATTTGAATGTACTTTTCAGGACATCCATTGGTGGATAGGACATCACATAAGAGTTCCCTTGATACCAAGTCAAAGGCTTTGGCGAAGTCAATGAATGCCATTTACAAAGGCTGAATTGTTCACAACATTTTTCTTGCAGTTGTCGCATTGTGAAGTCCATGTCGATGGATTCACGTGATGGTCTAAAACCGGCTTGTGTCTCTGGAAGGATCTTCTCAGCTAAAAGCTTGAGCCAGTTATCATGATGGAGGTGAGAATATTTCCTGCTGTGGCTAACAGGGAAATTCCATGATAGTTTCCACATTCAGATCGATCATTTTGTAGATGGTAACAACTGCTGAGACTCTAAAGTCTGCTGGTACATCTTCATTTATCCAAATCTTGATGAGAAGTTGATGCAGTTGGTAATGAAGTGGGTTACCTCCAATTTTGTAGAACTCAGGTGGTATTCCATCGAGTCCAGTGGCCTTATTGTTTTTCAAGGTTTTAATGGTTAACCATATAACCACTTATAGCACAGAACAGGCCAGTTCGGCCCTACTAGTTCATGCCGTAGCAAATCCCCACCCTCCTAGTCCCACTGACCAGCACCCGGTCCATACCCCTCTAGTCCTCTCCTATCCATGTAACGATCCAGTCTTTCCTTAAATGTAACCAATGATCCCGCCTCAACCACGTTTGCCGGAAGCTCATTCCACATCCCCACCCACCCTCTGCGTAAATAAATTTCCCCTCATGTTCCCCTTATAATTTTCCCCCTTCAATCTTCCTTTGACTTCTTCAAGTGTTGGTATTTTGCTTAGGGAGTCATCAACAGGCTGTTTTGGAATGTTGATAATCACGTTCCTGTCAAATGAGATCATTTTAGAAGATCTTCAAAGTGCTCCCTCCACTGAAAATTGCTCTTCAGGATGGTTGAACCATCTTTGCTTTTGAGAGGGGCTTGATCATGAGTAAATGGGCCAAAAATAACTTTAGTTGCTACTCCAACAACTCATCAACGAAAAAAAGAAAAGCTTCCATCATCTTACAAAATAACCAACAATTGGCTACTGAAAGGAAACGTTATCGGGAATACAAGGCTCCAGTCCAGAAGAGCACTCACAACCTCAATGAAAAATCAATAGTGGAGGAAGAGAGCTCAAGAAATCCAACAACTAGCAGATGCCAACGACACTCAGGGCTTTTTTTAACAGCCGGTGTATTAGAACTCAGAGCAGTACAAGCCTTTCAGCCCACAATGTTGTGTTGACCCACATAAACCTACTCCACAGCAATCTAACCTTCCTTACCCCATACCCATAACCCTCTATTTTTCTTGCATCGACATACCTGTCTAAAAGATTTTTGAATATCCCTATTGTACCAGCCTCCACCACCACCCCCAGCAATACATCGCAGACACCCACAATTGTCTGTGTAAAAGGTTCAGCCCTGATATCTCCCCTCACCTTGAAGAAATGTCCTCTGGTATTTGCTATTGTTCCCCTGGGAAAAAATACGCTGGCTGTCTACCCTATCTAAGCCTCTCATAATCTTATACACCTGTATTAAGTTGCCTTTCATCCTTCGTCGCTCCAAAGAGTAAAGCCCTAGCTCTATCAACCTTGCTTCATAAAATGTGCTCCAACCCAGACAGCAGCCTGATAAATCTCCTCTGCATCCTCTCCAGAGCTTCTATATCTGTCCTGTAATGAGGCAACCATTATGAACACAATATTTGTGGTCTAACCAAAGTTTTATAGAGCTGAAACAAAAACCTTACAGCTCTTGAACTCATTCGCCGACTAAGAAGGCCAGTACATCATACACAGTCCTAACCATCCTATCCTGCACGGAAACCTTGAGGCATTTATGGACCTGGACTCCTCAACACTGCCATTAACCATACACTCCACCTTTGAGTTCAATCTTGTTCTCAGAACTCATCTGTCATATTGAGCTGTGACTCGATATCATTTGGATATGTTTAACACCAAAGGAGCAAAGAGCAGAGAACTTTTATTTTTGTCATATATATCCCAGGCTACGTGCATCTTGGATGAGAGAACCTGATGAGTTTTGATCTGAGACTGGAGTATTGCCAGGTCAGCGCAGAGCAGCTGCACATTCACCTCTGGAACTGCTCTCCCTGCACCTGCCACAAATTGTCGAGCAGATTCCTGGTATGCACATGTCAGGCAGTGTAAGGACAAGTCCTTTTGCCCATCTCCTTCTCCCCATCCCTGTCCTGGGGATGCATGGGCTCTGCAACACAGATCCAGCTGCTCCCCAGCTCCCCCCACCCACAGCTAGAGAGGGTGCAGGTAAGATTCATCCAGATGTTATCAGGACATCAGGGTTTCACAGATTGGATAGGCTGAGACTTTTCATTGGATAGGGCTGCATAGTTAGCGTAGCAGTTAACACAATACTATTACAGCACCAGTAACCTGAGTTAGACTCCACCACAGTTTGTGAGGAGTTTGTGCATCCTCCTCGTGTCTCCATGGGTTTCCTCCGGGGATTCTCATTTCCTCCCACCCTTCAAAACATTCCAGGGTTGTAGGTTAATTGGGGTATTTGGGTGCCATGGGGTCATTTAAATTTAAAATTTTCTCACCAAAGCTTAGGAGGCTGAGGAAGGCCGGTGAGGGAGTGGGGGAGGGGTGAGTGTGAGGGGGTGATCATTGGAACCATACAGAGTTATAAAATCAAGGGGCCTGGGTAGAGTGAATAGTCAGTCTTTTTCCCTATAAGACCATACGATATAGCAGCAGAAATAGGCTATTCAGCCCATCGAGTCTGCCCCACCATTCTGTCATGACCTGATCCATTTTCCCACTCAGCCCCAATGCCCGGCCTTCTCCCCATAACCTTTGATTCCCTGGCTAATCAATCTCTGCCTTAAATACACCCAATAACCAGGCCTCCATAACCGCCTATGGCAATAAATCCCACAGATTCACCACCTTCTGGCTGAAGAAATTCCTCTGCATCTCTGTTCTAAGTTGGCATCCTTCAATCCTCCCCAGGGTAGGGGAGTCTAAAACTAGTGGGCATAGGTTTTGGGTGAGAATGGAAAGTTGTAAAGGGGATCTGTGGGGCAATTTACCACACAGAGGGTGGTGGGTGTGTGGAATGAGCTGCCAGAGGAAGTGGAGAAGGCGGGGACAATTGCACATTAAAAAGACATTTGGGCAGATTAAAAGATTTAGAAGGACATAGGGCCAAACGCGGGCAAGTGGGATTGACGTGCTTCGGCATCTTGGATGGTACGGACAA
>NC_091470.1:371299060-371317048 GCF_036971445.1 Narcine bancroftii
GGTTTCCTATCTTAGACCACGGGCTGCACAGTTAGCTTAGCGGTTAGTGCAATGCTGTTAAAGCACCAGTGATCGGGGTTCGAATCCCGCGCTGTCTGTAAGGAGTCTGTATGTTCTCCCCGTGTCTGTGTGGGTTTTCCCCAGGGCTCCAGTTTCCTTCCAAAGTTCGAAACACACCAGGGATTGTAGGTTAATTGGGTGGTATGAGCTAATGGGTTGAAAGGGCCTGTTACCTTTCTGTATGTCTAAATTTTTTTTAATTAAAAGTTTTAAAATTTAAATTTAAAATATAGGAGCTGAACTGGGCCATTCAGCCCATTGAGTCCACTTCGCTATTCTATCATGAGCTGATCCATTCTCCCACTCAGCCCTATTCCCCTACCTTCTGCCCATAATCTTTGATACCCTGACCATTCAAATACCTATCAATCTCTGCCTTAAATATACCCAATAGCCTGGCCTCCACAGCTGCCGTGGTAGCACATTCCAGAGGTTCACCACTCTCTGGCTAAAGAAATTCCTCCACATCTCTGTTTTAAATGAGCTCCCTTTGTTTTAAATGAGCTCCCTTCAATGTCTTCTCTGAAATACGTGGTGTTCAATGCTAATTTGTGAGGATAATTATTTACTACAGCTGTGACGCCAACTCAGACAGGAGGGGGTTGTCAGAAGTAGCATATACCCAGTATTTATTGCAGTTAGTGAACTATTAAAGAAAAAAAATCAGATGAATGGCCCAGATTTTTATCAATCCACTGGAGATCTCTCAAGATATATAAGGGGAGCAGCAATGATATTTAAAGAACCCATTTTACTTTTTGTTTAAATTCATTGCCTTTTAGTTGGGTAATTAAATGGGTGGGAAGAGTCCTAAATTTCAAAAGATCAAATTTGAATCCTAATCTAAAACAGTTCCAAATGCCTTCTAACCCCAGCAACTGTACAAATGCATTAAGATCAGGATATGTTCAGTTGGCAAGGGGGAAAGGAGGAGTTGGGGAGGAGAATAAATTGGATCAGTCCTTCATAGTGTTAGAACATGAACGTGGCCTCCTGAGCTGTAAAATTCTGAGATTATAATCATTTTTAAATTTATATTGAGACATTCAGCATGGTTACAGGCCTTTTCATGAACATCGATGAGTCACACTAGAGAAGAGGTGGTTTCAACATGAACAATGTGAAGGAAAAGAATGTGGACTTCAGGAGAACCAGGAATGACCACCCTCCACTACACATCAACATCTCCGTAGGGGAGAGAGTGAAGAAGCACAAAGTTCCTTGAAGTTCACTTAACTAGTGTCTATCATGGATAAACAACATCTCCTCACTTGTCAGGAAGATGCAACAGTGATTGCACTTTCTGAGAAGACTGAAGTGGGCAAGGCTACCAGCCACCATTATGTCAACCTTCTATAGGTGTTCTATCGAGATGATCCTGGCCAGATGCATCACCATATCTACAGATGCTATAGAGAAATGGATTGGACATCAATCCACAGGATCATAAGAATGGCAGAGAGGACCACTGGAGTCCCCCCACCACCCCCCACCCCCACAGAGACAAGATATACCAAGATCATTGTCTGAAGAGGACATGAAAATTCATTGAGGATCCCTTCTACCCTGCATCTTTCAGCTGCTCCAATTAGGAAATATATACAGGAATACCAGAGTCAGCACCACTAGGCTGAGAAATAGCTTCTTCCCACTGGCAGTGAGAATGCTTAACAACCAAGGAACTCCTCACACTAACTGTTGGCGTAGCGGTTAGCGCAACGTCTTTACAGGGCCAGTGCTCAGGACTGGACCAGGATTTGAATCCCACACAGTCTGTAAGGAGCTTGTACATTCTCTCCACGTCTGCGTGGGTTTTCTCTGGGGACTCGTTTCCTCCCACCATTCAAAAATGTACCATGGGTACAATTGGGCAGCATGGACTTTTGAACTGAAATATGGCTAAATAAATAAAAAATAACCATCGGAGACTCTCACATTCATGAAATAATTTTTTTTAATTTATTGTATATGTGAATACTTGTCCTGAATGTGTATTGTTTATCTGCATGTGTGTTATGCCTCGATCTGTGCCTGTGTTTTGCACCGAGGACCAGAGAACACTGTTTTGTCGGATGGTACTTGTGCAATCGGATGATAATAAACTTGACTTTCAGCCTATGAGCCCGGGCTGCCCAATTGCACTCAATTGACCGACAACCCTGATACATTTTGAAAGGTGGGAGGAAACTGCAGCACCTGGAGGAAACCCACGCAGAACATACAAACTCTTTACAGACAATGCTGGATTCAAACCCTGGTCACTGGGCTGCTACAGCGTTGTGCTAACCTCAACACTGCCTGCTTCTCAAGGTTCCAAGGAATGATACAAATGCAAATCACAGGAAGTTTTTTTCTCACTTCATTCTTTTGTGAGATTCTGCTCTGATAAATGTTCTAATGGAGATTTTACTGGATTATTCATTGAAGTTCGGTATCTCTCTGAGATGAAATAAGTAAGGGACATCACATGGGCAAGCAGTTCTTAGTCCCTTGGGTTTCACATCGGTCCCACATCGGACTCGTCAGCCACAAACGAGCCTGTAGCTGACGTGGACATTACCCCTCCATAAATCTTCGTCCGCGAAGCCAAGCCAAAGAGAAAGAGAGGGGTTTCACAGACAAAATATCCTTTCCTCCATCCGCATTAGCTACTAAAGGTGGTTGCAATTATGTCTTTCAAATAACGGATAAACTCTGCACTTAAATTCTCCTGCAAAATTGCTCATGGCAACAAATTGTGTTCCTTCTGTATAAGGTAAAATGGCATGTATTCAAATGGAACCACACACTGTTCCAATTTTAATACAGCCTTGCTTCAATCCCCAAACTGGTCCCACTGCCCAGCTCAATCCCCACATACTATGCCATTTCCCAAACTGATCCCACTACCCTGCTCATTCTCCACAGCCCTGTGCCAATCCCCAAACTGGTCCCTGCCCTCTCTATCTCTACAGCCCTATATCATTCCCCACACTAATCCCTCTTCCTGCTCTCTTTCCTCAGCCCTGTATCGCTCCCCGCACTAATCCCTCTTCCCTGCTCTCTCCCCACAGCCCTGTATCAAGCCAGGACTAATCCCGCTGTCCCACTCTCTTCCCACAGCCCTGTATCCATCCTACTGCAGCGCTCTCCCTCCACTGCCCTGTATCAATCCAGGACTAATCCCACTGTCCCACTCTCTTCCCACAGCCCTGTATCCATCCTACTGCAGCGCTCTTCCTCCACTGCCCTGTATCAATCCAGGACTAAAATCCCACTGCACCACTCTCTCCCCATAGCTCTGTGTCAATCCCATTGTACCACTCTCTCTCCTCACAGTCTTGTATCGATCCCAAGCTACTCCCACTTCCCTACTCCCTCTCTCTCTCTCTCTCTCTCTCTCTCTCTCTCTCTCTCTCTCCAATACACTCACTGCTTCAAATTGAAATTCAAAACTTCCAATTTCCTGCCAACTCAAACTTTCCATAGCTGAAATGAGAACGTCTGTCCCTCCCTGCTCTAGTGTTGCCATTGGCCACAGACGGGGGTGCGTTGAGAAGTATTGTCCATGAGAAACACATGAACTTACAGAAGCAAGACTTCTCCACGAGAACTGGCACAGAGCAGCTCAGCTGGGTCTATAGTGTCTGTGGAGCATACCCTCAGTTTTTATTTTACCCTCATCAAGCTTCCTGACGAACAGAGGCTCAGAAACGTCATTAAACTTCAAACTGGACACAATTAGAGAAAAATGCATCAAGTGCTCTTCACAGCATGCAGTAAGTTAAAACAAGAACGGACAGCTATCAGAGTTCAAGCCACAAAATGCTCTGTAATTTATTCGAGTTCCTACAGGTTGACGCAGATTCCTGACACGCAGTCATGCAACTCCCTGTGGAACTTGAGAGCACTTTGGCCCCTTCCCATGTGCTTTTAACCATGTGCTGTCCCAAATTGTCAAGGACAAGAGAGGGAGTGGCAGCACTGTGTTCTTCATCACTGATGATGAGAGATGCAGCGAACTGAACCTGCCACACCGTGGGTGGCACGGTTAGTGCGGTTAGCACAATACTATTACAGCACCAACAACCCGGGTTTGAATCCTCTGCTCTCTGTAAGGAGTTTGTCCATTCTTCCCATGTCTGTGTGCATTTTCTCTGGGTGCTCTGGTTTCCTCCCACCCTTCAATAACATACAGGAGCTGTAGGTTATTTGGTGGTACAGACTCGTGGGCCAGAAGGGCCTGTTACCATGGTGTATGTCTAAATTTAAAATTTATTGTCAGTTTTCTTTTCAATAAAGGAATTGCAGACACATCAAGATCCCACAAAATCAGGGACGTGTGGGGGTGACCTTAAAACGTATGAATAGAATTAGGCCATTCAGCCTATTAAGCCTGCTCTGACATTCAAATAATAGGTGATTTTTTCCTCTCAACCCCATTCTCCTGCCTTTTCCCTGTAACCTTTGATTCCCTTCCTGATCAAGAACCTATCTACCTCTGTCTTAAATGTCCCCAATGACTTGGCCTCCACAGCTGTCTGTGGCAACGAATTCCACAGATTCACCACCCTCTGGGTAAAGAAATTCCTCCTTGTCTCTGTTCTAAAGGACCGTGCCCTCTGAACCTAGACTCCCCCACCGTACGAATCATCCTCTCCACATCCACTTAATCCAGGCTGGCACTGTTAAAAAAGTTCTGACAGAATTTATTTGCTAAGTTCCATCCCGTAATTTTTCCACCAAGACCCTTACACATTTTTACAGAGCGGCTGCAGTTTAAGTTGACCGCAGGTACTCCGTAAGAAACTGGGCTAGCGAACGTGACATTCACCCTCTGACATACTCCGCAACATAGGAAGGCAATGTAAAAGTGCTTAGGAAAAGTGCTGTGTAAATGACTTCTCTGAAGGTAAGTATGCAAATGTTTACAGAATTTTTCCTTTATTTCTGTGGAAAAATCATAATTGATAAGGTGCAGTGCCCTAGCCAGAATATCCGGTTTCTCAGAATACCATGGGATTCAGGCCAAGAGATATTCGCAAGATCAAAAATTTCCACACCGATATAAATTGTGCACGTTCTTTCAACATGTATAAGTATTATCATATAGTACGCACATGCATATAATGCGCAGGGGGGGGGGGGTAACTGGTTTGTAAAAAATGCATATAACGCGCACGTTATATGGATAAAAATATAGTACATTACAGTCACAGCATCTGCAGACTTTCCTGTTTAACAACAGCCTCTAGTATTTGCTACTGTCACCCCAGCAAAAAAAGGTGCTGACTGACCCTATATGTGTTCCTCATAATATTATACACCTGGTTATTAAGTCACCTCTCATCCTTTGTCTCTCCAAAGAGAAAATCCCTAGCTCTATCAACATTGCTTCATAAGACTTGTGTTTATTCCTCTCTCTCCACAGATGCTGCCTCACCTCTTGTGTTTGGGATGTATAGCTGACCAGGATTGGGGGAAGGCTTCACACAGGAGAACAGGGGTTTGTAAATTGAATCTGTATTTGCTCTGGAAGTGTACAGATTGTCATCTGTACACTCCCAGAATAGAAATGCAGAAATGCTGGAGGAACTCAGCAGGTATCGCAGCATCCATGAGGTAAAGATACCGGAATATAACCGATACTTCAAGTCTAAGCACTTTTAAAAAAAATTTAGATATACAGCACTGTTACAGGCCAATTTAGCCCTACAAGTCCATGCCGCCCAATTTACCTACATCCCACTACATTTTTTTGAAAGGTGGAAGGAAACCAGTGCCCCTGGAGAAAACCCACGCAGTCATTTTAGACAGCAAGGGACTCGAACCCAGGTCCCATCCTAAGAGTTAACCACTATGCCAACCATTCTGCCCATTCTGCAAGGTATGAACAAAAAGCAGGTAGGGACTTGAATAAAAGAGATCGTTTTACCGAGCACCTCAGCTCTGTCTGCCAGAATAGTGTAGATCTCCCAGAGGCCACCTATTTCAATTCCCCACTCCATTTCTTTGCTGATGTGTCTGTTCATGGCCTTATGCACTGCCAGATTGAGACCACCCGCAAATTTGACAAACAACATCTCAAATTCTGTCTTGGCACCCTCCAACCTTAAATGTCTTTCATTTTCTTGTATACTCCTGTCAGATCACCCCTCATTCTCTGTCATCCAAGAAGAAAAGACCAAGTTCACAAAACTATTCTCATAAGGTGTGCTTTCCAATTCAAGCGTCATCCTTATAAATCTCCTCTTCACCCACTCTATAGCATCCGCATCATTCTTGTAGTGAGGGGACCAGAACTGAACGCAATATAGCTTACATAGCTTCTCACAGCTGTTGAACGTGATCCCATGGAAAATGAAGGCCACACACCATACACCTTCTTAACAACACTATTAACCTGTGCAGCACCTTTGAGTGTCCAATGCTCACCAACCCCAAGATCTCTCAGTTTATCTACATTGCTCAGGGTTCTCCTTTTAACATTGTATTCTGCCTTAAAATTTGACCAACTGAATGAACCACTTCACACGTTTCTGGGTTAAACTCCATCTGCCACTTCTCAGCCCAGTTCTACAGCCTATCAATGTCCCTCCAGACTATCCGTAACACCACCAACCTTCGCATCACTCACAAACTTGCTAACCCACTTTCTCATGAGGGTCATTTATAAAAATAACAAAGAGGAAAAGATCTCTGAGGAACACCTCTAATCTCTGATCTCTATGCAGAATGCTAACCATTGACAACCACCCTCTGTCTTCTGTTGGCAAGCCAATTCTGTATCCATAAAGCAAGACCTCCTTGGATTCCATGTCTCCTTACTTCCTGAATGAGCTTTGCATGGGGAACCTTATTAAATGCCTTAACTCAGTGTTTCTCAACCTTTTGTTTTCCACTCACATACCACTTTAAGTAATCCCTATGCCATAGGTGCTCTGTGATAGTAAGGGATTGTTTAAGGTGGGGATATCAGTGGGAAGGGAAGGTTGAGAATCACCACTCTAGACCCAATTGTTATTGGAATATTTTGCTTGAGAAAAATGGTATTTGGCCCATTATCTTTGGAGTTATGTAACCATGTACATAACGAGTCAATGAGGTACAATTAAAACAGTGGTTTTCAAACTTTTTCCTTCCACCCACATACCACGTTAAGCAATCCCTTAATAATCACAGAGCACCTCTGGCATAGGGATTGCTTAAAATGGTATGTGAGTGGAAAGAGAAAGGTTGAGAACCATTACTTTAACATAGACCATAGAACATTATTGCACTGTCCAAGCCCTTTGGCCCACAATTGTGTGGACCAATATAAACCTACTCAAAAAACTGAACCTTCCCTACCTCATAATCATCTATTTTTCTTTCATCCATGTGCCAAAGAGTCTTTTAAATGTTTCAGCCTCCACCACCATTCCTAGCAATGCATTCCAGGCACCCACTTCTTCTTTGGCTTGGCTTCGCGGACGAAGATTTATGGAGGGGGTAAAAGTCCACGTCAGCTGCAGGCTCGTTTGTGGCTGACAAGTCCGATGCGGGACAGGCAGACACAGTTGCAGCGGCTGCAGGGGAAAATTGGTGGGTTGGGGTTGGGTGTTGGGTTTTTCCTCCTTTGCCTTTTGTCAGTGAGGTGGGCTCTGCGGTCTTCTTCAAAGGAGGTTGCTGCCCGCCGAACTGTGAGGCGCCAAGATGCACGGTTTGAGGCGATATCAGCCCACTGGCGGGGGGTCAATGTGGCAGGCACCAAGAGATTTCTTTAGGCAGTCCTTGTACCTTTTCTTTGGTGCACCTCTGTCACGGAGGCACCCACTACTCTCAATGTAAAATAACTTACCCCTGACATCTCCCATAAACTTTGTTCCCCTCACGTTATTCAGAAGTCCTCTGATGTTTGCTACTCCCACGCTGGGAAAAAGACGCTGGCTGTCCACCCTATCTATGCCTCTCATAATTTTGTAGACCTCTATTATGCCATCTCACATCCTTCTTCAAACAAAGAGAAAAGCCCCAGCTCTGTTATCCTTGCCTCCTAAGATACGTTGTCCAATCCAGACAACATCCTGGTCAATCTCCCCTGCACCCTCTCGATTGCTTCCACATCCTTCCCGAACTGAACACAATATTCCAAGGGAAACGTGAAAGTCTGCAGATGCTGTGATTGTAGTAAAACACACAGAGAAATGCTGGAGGCACTTAGCTGGTCTCGCAGCATCCATAGGAGGTAAAGATATATTGCTGAAGTTTCAAGCCTGAGCCCTTCTTCAAAGTATTGAGGTATGAGGGATGGTTAATGAGGCATCAGATCACTTTGTTATTTGGACTTGAAGGAGACAGAGCTGAACTTCTGTTAAGTGCTTGTATTGTCTAGAGCTACTGCTTCTCTACAACATTTAATAAATATCCAACATGGTTTGCAGATTCAAACAAAACCTGATAAGAATATCCATTGTACTGATTTCTGACATTGAGAGTCTTGTGGCTTTTTTGATCTATTTAGGGAGATAGATAACATACAAAGCTTCCTTTGATCCATTATCTTGCTGTGGGTAACAGGTGGGGAGAACTGGAGTCCATTTCAGCTTTAAGACAGTGAAAGTTCACAAAAGAAAAAAAGTGAGCCCCCTGAACTTATCCTGGTTCCTTTAATGTCATGAGGTGAAACATGAAAGTCTGCAGTCAGTGATTGAGGGTAAAACCACAGAAGAGGTGGAGGAACTCGCTCCAGTAGGACTCGTAGCGTGCATAGCGAGTAAAGATACAGAGGAGAACTTCTTGAGGGTAGCCATCCCTCAAAAAGAGATTTTGCAGTGGAGATTTCTGTGTTTTTTTCTTTATTGTCATGTACATGGTAAGCAGACTGGGTTTACTTTTATTTGTCCGTAAAGGCACACAGAGGTTCCACTCATTCGGTGTCCCCACAAAGAGAGGAAAGTAAACAGGAGTCCCTTCAGAGATAACGTGTCCATGGATCCTGCTACCTCCTCAGATGCCGCCGCCTCGCACCCCCCATAACCTCCATAGCCACACAACCTCCTGTCTAGTCCAGCAGTGACCCTGAGCTCCAGGCATCTGAGCCCTCCTCCTAGGCCCCAGTTCAAACCAAATCTGTCAGCACCTGAGACCCTTTTAGAGACCTATTTACCATTGACACCAACACAGATCCCAGACCTGAGACCTGGAGTCCACATGCCATTCAACATGCCAAGGATGGTCCTTGTAGCAAGCGTCGAAAGAACCAAAGACTTGTTGATCCAAACCAAGGCTTTTATGAACTAAAAGACTGGAGCGTATCGCAAGGAGGTCGACCAGTCCAGAATGACCTGGTCTGGCTAGGAGCAATCCTTGAAGACCTGCCAGTAGGTGTGGGTACGCTCTCAGCCAATCACTACCATCTGTACATAGACACATTGGTGATAGAATCTGCACCTATCACAGATAGTGGTGACACCAAACTCATAGAAATCCACAAATGCCAGAACTGCTGTAAATATTAAATTTTCTGACCAGGAAACTCACAAAGTCAAGGCAACTATGAAAGGAACACCAACATCTCTATTTTCATAGGAGATTTGGCATGCTATTAAATACTCTATCAAACTTCTACAGGTGCACTGTGGAAAGTACACAGACTGGCTCACATCCTGGCTTGGTAATTCAAGACCCCAGGAACCACAGAAGGCTGCAAAAGATAACACACACAGACAGGTCCATCACAGTCTATGGCCTCCCACCCAATGAATACATCAATGTGAGGTACTGCTTCAAGAAGGCAGCCAACATCGTAAAGGACCCCCATCACCTTGGTCACAACCTCCTCTCACTGTTCCCTTCAAAAAGAAGGTACAGAAGCCCGAAGACCAGCCCCTCGAGGTACAGGAACAGTTTATTTCCAACAGCTGTCAGGCTCTTGATCATCCACTTGTTAAAACTGATCAGAGACTGCTCTGACACCACAAAATGACTGTCTGCACTATTGCAAAAGTCCATTTTTTTCTTGCATTGGAATAACTGTGAATATTATGCATATTTTATATTTATTATCTCTTTTTATTTCAATTTATCTCTACCTGCCATTCTCAACAGGGGCCCTAGGGTACCCCAGGGGCCCACAGCATATTTAAGTATTGCATTGTTATTTTTCCACCTAACATAACATAAATTATTTTTGTATGTTCTTTGCGCAATCAGTCAGAGAGAAATATGGGAAAAAAACAATGAAACAACTGCTTACAGGGAAGGGGCCCATAAAGTTTGAGCAGAGTCCTAAGGGGCCTTAGCCAAAAAAATAAGATTGAGAATGACTGATGTAGTCTTTTTTTTAATGAAGTACCTGTTTGGGTGCAGCTGGAAAGAATTTCACTGCACATATACAATAAGCTTGTTAATATAAAGTTTAGGGAGAAAGAACATTTGGGGGAATGGCAGGCGTAAGTTTGTTTACACAGAGAGCTGTGGGTGCCTGGAAAACCTTGCCAGGGGTGCTGGTGGAGACTGAAGCATCACGGGCATTTAAGAAACTCTTAGAGAAGCACGTGGATGGAAGAAAAATAGAGGGTTACGAGGTAGAGAGGGTTTAGTTTTTTGGTAGGAATATATAGGTTGGCACAATATCGTGGGCCAAAGGGCCTGTATTGGTGCTGAAATGTTCTATGTTCAATCAAATTCTAGCCACCCTCTCCACAGTCTGAAAAAGACTTCCACAAACAAGTTATTGGAGTAACAGTTCCACTGTGACAGATCTCAACACATATTTCTATATTCAACATTAAAATAAATGGAATAGAGAAAGTACTCTTGCATTTAAACTTAATTGTTAATACTACAAAAAAAATGGCGGCTCTGCTTGACGGTGGTGCAGACCCAAAAGAGTGAGCAGCGGAGATACAGCGCTGCTCCAAGGATTCAAATGCCGGTGGCTCCACACAGGTTATTAGAAGGCCTGTTCAATCAGTCAATGATGTTTTTAAACTAAATTCATGTGACCATGGGGTCTGAGCCCAAAATGGCGACACCTGTGCACAGCACCAGTCACGAGGGGCTGCAGACTCAGGGGAGCAGCGGACTGGCATGGGGCAGCAGAAACAGGAAGAACGCCACCATTGAGGAGGAGAAGCATGGGAAACAACTCTACAGGAGGGTGTCCATAGTGGCGAACCAGCGAGGGGCTTAGCAGCGGAGGGTCCCACACAGGCTGAGAGCAACTTGCGGTCAGGGGACCCACGTGGACTGTGGGCTCCTGGAGACTGGCTCATGGAAACCAGGTATCGGAACCGTGATTTGAGAGGGTGCTGAGGGCAAGAAGTGGCCCCGAAGGGTCTCAGGCACTGAAGGCTTCCTGATTATGTCAGAGGTTTGGACCTGGACCTTGGTTTGCTAATGGATCAAATAGGAGTCTATGAAGCTGCAGGGGTTGTGCAAGCACTGGCACCAAATCCACGGACACTCTCTGACATGGGATCCTTAGTGACAATAGATGGGATTGAAAATTGGCTTACCCATAGATACAGAGGGTAGTGATGGAAGGGTCTTTCTATAACGCGAGGTCTGTGATCTATAGTGTTCCACAGGGATCAGTGCTGGACCACTGGTGATTGTGGTATATAATGAAAATGAGTTTATTGTCATTCACACACAAGTAGAATGTGCACATGTAGGTGAGCTGATTAGTTAGTTTGCCGAGGATGCAAAAACTGATGATGTGGAGAGGAAGAAGGTTGTCAACAGATACAACAGAATACAGACCATATGATGTTGAGACATAGAAACAGAATTAGGCTATTTGGCCCATCATGTCTGCTCCAACATGGTTGATTATTTTTCCTCAACCCCATTTTCCTACCTTCTCCCCATAACCTTTGATGCCCTTACTAATCAAGAACCTATCAACCTTTGGTTTAAGTTCAAGATACAGCAGAGAAATAGCAGATGGAGTCTAATCCGCACATGTGCAAGGTGTTTGATTTTGGGAGGTGAAATGCAAGAGGAAATTGTGCAGCAAGTGGCAGGACTTATAGAACCATAGAATATTACAGTACAGAAACAGACCCTTTAGCCCTTCTAGTCTGAGCTAAGCCACTATTCTGCCTAGTTCCACCTTTTTTTAATATTTTATTTAAAATGTTTCCATACGTGTAGTAATCAAAAGTTAATAGAATAATACAGGTTCAAAAAAGTTAACAAAACAGAAATTATAAGAACATAAGAAATAGGAGCAGGAGTCGGCCATCTTGCCCGTCAAGCCTGCTTCACCATTCAATAAGATGACGGCTGCTCTGATCATTGACTCAACTCCACCCACCTGCCTTTTCCCCATATCCCTTCATTCCTTTTTTATGTAAAAATCTAACTGAACCTTAAACATGCTTAATGAATTTGCTTCAACTGCTTCCCTGGGCAGAGAATTCCACAGATTCACGATTCTCTGGGAAAAACAGTTTTTCCTCATCTCCATCTTAAATCTACTCCCCTGAATCTTGAGGCTGTGTCCCCTAGTTCTGGTCTCACCTACCAGTGAAAACAATTTTCCTGTCTATAATTATCCATCCCTTTCATAATTTTATATATTTCATAAGATCTCCTCTCATTCTTCTGAATTCAAGTGAGTATAATCCCAGATGATTTAGTCTCTCCTCATTGGTCAAGCCCCTCATCTCCAGGATTAACCTGGTGAACCTCCTCTGGACGGCCTCCAAGGCCAGTATATCCTTCCTCAAATATGGAGACCAGAACTGCTCACCAGACTCCAGGTGTGGCCTCACCAGGACCTTGTACTGTTGCACCATGACCTCCCTGCTCTTGAATTCAATTCCTCTAGCGATGAAGGCCAATATTCCATTTGTCTTCTTAATAACCTGTTGTACCTGCAACCTGACTTTTTGTGTTTCATGCTCGAGCCCTCCCAAGTCCTTCTGCACTACAGCAGGCTGACGTTTTTCACCATTTAGTTAATAATCTGCTCTTCCATTTTTCCTGCCAAAGTGGATGACCTCGCATTTACTAACGTTGTTCTCCATCTGCCAGACCTTTCCCCACTCACCTAGCTTAATTATAGCCTCTCCACATCCTCTGTCCAATTTGCTTTCCCACTCAATTTAGTATCGTCCGCAAACTTGGCTACATGACACTCTGTCCCCTCTTCCACATCATCACTGTGAATGGTGAACAGCTGTGGGCCCTGCAGCCCCCCCCACTTAGCACAGTCTGCCAATCAGAAAAATACCCCCCCAACCCCCACCAAACCCCCCTCCCTCAAAATAAGCAAATATGAAAAATACAATATAGTTATATAAAATAAAAGAAAAATAAACTTTCAGGATTGCACAGAAGATGTCGTCGAGCTCACAATTAAAGAATTATTTAATACAATTCAAAGGAGATTCTCTCAAGTCCAGAGGGATAGGAAGGACAATTTTACAAATTTAAACCTAATATTTGGGTATGCCAAGATTTTTGCAACAATTTCATTTAATAATGAATTAGGTCTATAAGATGAAAGGTTTAAAGGATCTCTATCTTTTTAGGAATCACTGTAATTATTGCCATTGAAAATTATTCTGGGAGAGAATGGGTTTTCGAAGCTTTATCTAGTACTTCCATAAAAATAGCAATTAATAAATCTTAAATTTAAATCCATCTTCTCCTGGAGACTTATTACTCTGTAGTGAGCTTATAGCTTCCCTCACCTCTGAGTAAATGAGCATTCACTTCACTTCACTCTTCCAAACTTAATCTGGGCAAAATTATCTGTGATAAATATCTATACATTTTACTTTCATCTTTTAAAGATTCCAGGCTATATAAATTTGAATAAAAGTTCTTAAATGATTCATTTATTTCTTGAGGCTTATAAGTAACAACATTAGTATCTTTTTAATTGCTTTAATTGTTTTCAAAATCTGTTCCATCTTTCATTGCCAAGCAAATACTTTATGTGATCTTTCACCTAATTCATAGTATTTTTGTTTTGTTCTTGTAATAGCTTTCTCTGTTCTGTAAGTTTATAATGTTTATATTGGTTTTTTATTAATTAATTGCCTACGATTACCTTTAGAGCCCCATTTTTGAGGATCCTTTTCGAAAACTGTAATTTCTATTTCTAATTATCAATCTTTCTTACATACTCCTTTTTAATTTTAGTAAAGCTTATAATTTGACCTCTTAAATACACTTTCAAGCATCTCATATCATTTACTGAGTTCAAATTCGTATCACAAAATATACAAATTTGTGTTCTAACAAAGTCACAAAAATCTTTTCTTTTCAATAATAAAGAATTCAATCTCCATCTATAGATCATTTTCTCCTTACCAGGTATTTTAATCGTTATTAATAGAAGCAAATGATCAGATAAAATCCTTGCTTTATAATCAGCTTCAAGAATACTATCTTGCATTTGTGCTGAGATTAGAAATAAATCAATTCTAGAATAACAATCAAATAAAATGAATGATCTCTCTCTCTCTCAAATCCTCCTCCACATGTCGATTAAATTCAAATCCCTCATTAAAGCCAATGTAGCCTTTGGTTTCGTCACTACTGGTGTAGATCTATCTAACAATGGATCGAAACAAAAATTAAAATCTCCTCCTATTAAAATATTATCATGCGTCTCTGCTAAATTAAGAAATGTTTCTTGAATAAATTTCTTATCTTCGATATTTTGAGCATACAAATTTTAAAAAGTCCACAATTCAGAATATATTTGACAATGCACAATCCCTGCTGGGTCCTCACAACATTTTGGATTTTAATTGGAATATTCTTTTTCTTATCAAAATTGCCACACTTCTTGCCTAAGAATTAAACAAAGAAGACATTACATATCCAACCTAATCCCTTTTTAATTTCAAGTATTCTTTTTCAGTCAAATGTGTTTCTTGAAGGAAAAACTACATCAATTCAAATTTTTAATATATGTTAATACTCGCTTCCCTTTTACAGATCCATTAAACCCAGGGGTGTCAAACTCAAATTCACGGAGGGCCAAAATTAAAAAATTGGACTAAGTCGAGGGCTGAACTAAATATTTATTGAAAATTTTCAACAACATCTGCATGTTTTCTCTTCTTTCAACATATGTAACGTTAAACTTTTCTTATTAAAATAAATGTTTAATAATAGTTTTGGATAAACTCTTTCCAGAAGCATTAACAAATGAGAAATAAAATATTCAATAAATAATATTTCTCTATAGAGGATTTGTCAAATGTTGCTAGTGTGCTGTCGAATAGTAAAATCTGAGGGCTATTAAGAATGTGGGAGAATAACATGATTCCTGAAACAATCCAATGGGTGACTGATTGTGGGCATGAACTCTAGCAGGGTTATTTGCCATGCCCTTTTTCCATTGGTACAGATATCCTTTGATTTACACACTTTCAAGTTTTATGCCTAATGAGCTTGTATCCAGGTGCAGGTCCATTTTTAACCAGGAATATATTTATCACTGTGACATGAAACTATTGGAAGATCGTTTTATCCTGAGATTAAAGTTCATAATCCTTACTCAGGCCTGTGTGCGGAGGGCGGGGTTTGCGGGCGATCGGGTTGGACAACGACAGTGCGGGGCCGCTGCAGGCCGGCATCTCGGCGGATCAGCGGCCCCGTCACCGTGAGTCGCGGATCGGCCTGCGGCAGGAGGGGGAGTGGGCAACGGTCCTGGCGAGGTCAGGCCCGAGGCCTCCGGTTCTGGGCGCTGGGAAGCGACCTTGGCTTCCCCTGACACCGGCCAGGCCCCAAAACCAGAGTCCATGGTGAGACCCTGCAACGTAAACAGAGGAGGTGGGGGCGATTAGCGAGCTGACGCCAATGCATTCTGGGATTTGTTGTATTACTGTGCATGTGCTATACTGGCGCAGCGGCCAGCGGGCCACCTCTAATACATTTTTGAAATGATCTTGCGGGCCAAATATAATTATATCGCGGGCCAAATTCGGGCCTGAGTTTGACAAACTTCGTTACTTACTCATATTGGTAAGATATAATCAATCCTCTTCCGTTATCTCCCCTCGCAAATCTCCTTAGTTCCATCTTTAACAACAATCATGTCCAAAGGGAACTGGATGGTTGGGGAGGGGGGTGGAGAAAGTTAATTGTTCCCTGAGAGTAGTAACACAAAGGATAGAGAGGTAAATTTGTCTTAATCAGTTGGGGCATTAAATATAAAAATTGGGAGATCATGGATGATCTTTATAAAGCTCTGGTGAGGCTTCACTTGGAGTACAGGGTACAGTTTTTGGCTCCTTATTTAAGAAAGAATGTGCTATCATTGGAGAGGGCCGACTCTTGGACTGTACTCCTTGGAATTCAGAAGAATGAAGGGGGGCTTTATAGGAGCATATTGAATGTGAAAAGCTGGTCAGAGTACATGTGTCAAAATTGTTTTCCAAGGTAGGGGAGTCTAAGACAAGAGGGCACAGGAAGGAATAAAGTGTGCCCATTTAAAACAGAGACACGGAGGAATTTTGTTAGCCAAAGAGTGGTGAACCTGTGGAATTTTATACCTCAGCCAGCTGTGGAGGCCAGGTCATTGGGTGTATTTAAGGCAGAGATTAATAGGTATCTAAATAGTCAGGGTATCAAAGGTTTTGAGGAGAAAGCCGGGAAGTAGGGTTGAGTGGGAGAATGGATCAGCTCATGATGGAATGGCAGAGCTGACTTGATGGGCTGAATGGCCTATTTCTGCTCCTATATCTTATGGTCTTCTGTGAGAAAAATAGAGGGTTATGGATGAGAGGTGGGGAAGGTTTATATTGATATGGAGTAGGTTTACACAGGTCAGCACAACATAGTGGGCCAAAAGGCCTGTTTCTAGGTGTGATGTTCAATGTTCTATGTTGCAGCTGTGTAAAGCTTCAGTCAGGCAACTCCTGGAATATGGTATGGTGGATACATCGGAAGGATGTGGAGCCTTTGGAGAGGCTGCAGAGGAGCTTCACCAGGAGGTTGGCCTGGATTGGAGACTATTAACTTTCAACAGAGGTTGGGGAACCTCAAGTTGTTTTACCATGGAGTTTATGCAAATCACCTGGTAGAAGTTTATAAAATTCTGAGAGGCAGCCATTAAGGAGTGATGTGTTCCAGGAATGGGCTGACAGCGAAGATGGTGGAACCAGACAAAACACCACCGTTGAAGAGGCAGTTTGACAGACAAATGGAACAGGCAGGAGAAGGAGGAATACAGACCATGAGATTAGTTTAAATTAGTATCATGGTCATCACAGACGTGTGACACTGTTCTGTGTAATTCAATAAGATAGGAATTGTTTTGCATGTTCAAATAACTGTTCAGATTTTTTTTAAGTCTAGGAATAGAGACAGTGGTTGTTTTGTCCAGTAAGGTGGAATTTGAGAAACAAACCCAGCAGATCCAGTAGTGTTTAAATAATGCATAAAATGTAAACTCTCTAGAGATTAGATGAATGAGAAATGATCTCACTGAAGCATACAAAATTTTTACAATAGTTAACAGGGTGGATGAGGGGATGATTTATTTGGACTGGATAGGGGACTAGGATCAGAGGCCACAAATTCTGAGTAAGGGCTGGTCATTTAAGACTTTGATGAGAAATTCCTTAACCATGGAGGTAGTGACTCATTGGTTCTTCTCAAGGGAGTGGTGGGCACATTCAAGACAGAGATTGCCAGTGTTTTGAATATAGATGGAATCTAAGGGGGTCGGGTTAGTGCAAGAAAGTGGCACTCAGATTAAAACCCAATTATGATCCTATTGACTGGGAAAGAAAACACTAGGGCAGATCACTCATTCTAACTCATATGATATCCTTGACCACCGCTGGGGGCAGGGGGCCACAGCACATATAAGTAAAAGCCTTGTTTCCTTCTCACCTCATGTAACATAAATTTTTTTAATGTTTTTTATGAAGGAAAGAAGTACAGAAGAAACCAAAGCTTGCCTGCTTCACAGGGAAGGGGACCCATTAA
>NC_091470.1:371317248-371322248 GCF_036971445.1 Narcine bancroftii
GGCGGGGGGGTGTGATTAAAACTGCTGAGAAGATCATTGGGTTGCCGAGGCTGCAAGAGCACTAGAGGTGAATCCACAGACCCTCAGTGACTGAAGGGATTCTCTTTTGCTTCTCTTTCTCACGCTGTAAGGGGTGCCGAGTGACACTAATGGCCACATGTTTGCCTTATGGCAGGCAGAAGATGAAGTATATTATGTATATTACATTTTAATATACTATTATAAGACAATAAAAGGAACCTTGCAGTAAAACTCAAAAGTCTGCAGACACCATGGTTGAAGTAAAAACACAATGCAGGTCAAATAGTGTACTTTATGTAGCAAAGATAACGACATGTAACCACTGTTTCAGGCGGCTGCCAACATTTTGCTCAAACCTTGATGAAGGGCTCAAACCCAAAACGTTCATTATTTATCTTTATTTTTGCTCCATAAGGTATACTGTGTGACCTGCTGAATTTCCCCAGCGTGGTGTTTTTACTTCAACCACGGTGTCTCCAGACGTTCGTGTCTTAAAAGAAGAAACTTGTAACCTTGTAACTTCCGATTTCCAATCCTACATCTGCACCACAATTTAACAATGATCTGGGGCAGGAAGATGGCACTGAGTGTGGTGAGTACACGGGACAAGCTGCCAGAGGAAGTGGTAGAACTGGAGACACTTAGATAGGTAGGTGGCTACAAAAGGTTCAGAGGGGTATGTGGCCAATATAGGCAGATAAGGCTAGTTGAAGTAGACAACTTGGTCCCTTCAAGAGAGGAGGAGCACAGGCTCACGGGTCTTGGTGGATATGGGTGGGAGGGTAGAAGCTGAGGTGACAGGGGAGAGAGTAGCTCTTTGAATGAAGGGAAGAGGGTGGGGAGGTGCAGAAAAAGAGACAGAGACAAGGAAGGGCCCTCAAGGAAACTGGAGTTGATGATTATGCTGTACTATTGGAGAACAGCACATTTGTGTATTGCATGACAATCAGTGTCTGCATATTTTCCTATTCAACAACATCCTCTAGTTACTATTTGCTACTATCACCCTGGGAAAAAGGTGCTGCCTTACCCCACCCCCCCATCATCTCAAACACCTTGATGAAGTCACCTCACCTCCCATCTCTCTCCCTTTCCCCAGTCTCCTATCCTACATCCGTCCTTCCCTCTCCGTTCAGAGATATCCCCTCTCAGCTTTTCTCTCTTTCCCCTACCACCCATATCCATCAATGACCTCTGACCTGTTAGCCTCTGCCCTTCGGCTTTCCGCTCCTCCCCTCCCCTCCATCCAGCATTTTAATCAACAGCTGCCTGACTTTCCACACTCCTAACGAAGGGCCCAGGCCCAGGGACGCTGCATGAGTTTGTGCATTGCACTCGACCCCAGCACCTGACACCAGTTCCAGGCAGACCTGTGGGCATGAGCCTGAGGGGGCTGTTCACCGACCAGGGCAGGAGGGCTCCCGGCCTCCTGACTGCTGCTCATCCATTGACTCCATCCCTCCATGCACCTCCCGCAATGATTGGCACCATCACGTAACCTCTGAAATAATTGATCAGCCGACCAAAAGGTGAAGCCCACTTGTCTCAGCCACAAGTCAGGCAGGGTGTGTGGAGGAATTACCCGAGGTGTCAATGCTCTCTCTGCAGACACTGCCAGACCGCTTCAGTTCAGGGTATACTTCAGTGCACCCTGACCCGTGTCCGTGAGATTAAAGCTGTACACTGATCCCCAGGACCCTGACCCAGGACATTGACATGCAGGTCCCTGACTCATAGTCCATTGGATTCTTAACCCTGGGCCCCGACCCCTGGGACCCTGTTCACCCAGACACTGGTCACCCCAGGACATGGCCCCCTTGGACACTGGCCCACATGAATAATGGCTATCCAGGGACACTGACTCCCCCATTGGACACTGACCTGCCGGACACTGACGCCCCCAATGACCCCCCCAGACATTGACCCTCCTGGACTGACCCCCAGACACTGACCCCTGGACAGACCCCCTCTAAACATTGAACCTCGCAGACACTGACCCCCAGGACACTGGTCCCACTGGACACTGACCCCTCCGGTCACTAAACCTCCCAGACACAGTGTCCCACAGATAATGAACCCCCTGGACACTGATCCCCCCAGACATTGATCCCCTGGACAATCCCCAGAAATTGAACCCCCTGAACATTGAACCCCTGATACTGACCCTTCTGGACACTGACTCCCAGATACTGATCCCCTAATACTGACCCTTCTGGATGAACCCCTGGACACTGACCCCCTGGACACTGACTCCCCGGACACTGACCCCCTGGACACTGAACCCCTGACACTGACCCTTGTGGACACTGAACATGCCTGGACCCCGACTTCCCTGGTTACAGACTCCCACAGACACAGATCCCCACCCGCCAGGGGAAGGGTGGGGGTCACATGTTTAACCATTTGTCGCTTCTGCTTCCTACCGAAAGTGACCAGGCCCGGCCTCCTCTCAGGCAGTGTGAAGGTTCACATTGGCTTGCACATTCTCAAAAACTTATGCACAATACACTCACACACACAGACACACTCTCACAAACACAGACCTGCCCTCTCTCACACACAGACACACTCTCACACCAACACAGACATGCCCACTCTCACACACAGACACACTCTCACACCAACACAGACATGCCCACTCTCACACACAGACACACTCTCACACCAACACAGACATGCCCACTCTCACACACAGACACACTCTCACACCAACACAGACATGCCCACTCTCACACTCAGACACACTCTCACACCAACACAGACATGCCCACTCTCACACACAGACACACTCTCACACCAACACAGACATGCCCACTCTCACACACAGACACACTCTCACACCAACACAAACATGCCCACTCTCACACACAGACACACTCTCACACCAACACAGACATGCCCACTCTCACACCAACACAGACATGCCCACTCTCACACACAGACACACTCTCACACCAACACAGACATGCCCACTCTCACACTCAGACACACTCCCACACCAACACAGACATGCCCACTCTCACACTCAGACACACTCTCACACCAACACAGACATGCCCACTCTCACACTCAGACACACTCTCACACCAACACAGACATGCCCACTCTCACACACAGACACACTCTCACACCAACACAGACATGCCCACTCTCACACACAGACACACTCTCACACCAACACAAACATGCCCACTCTCACACACAGACACACTCTCACACCAACACAGACATGCCCACTCTCACACCAACACAGACATGCCCACTCTCACACACAGACACACTCTCACACCAACACAGACATGCCCACTCTCACACTCAGACACACTCCCACACCAACACAGACATGCCCACTCTCACACTCAGACACACTCTCACACCAACACAGACATGCCCACTCTCACACACAGACACACTCTCACACCAACACAGACATGCCCACTCTCACACACAGACACACTCCCACACCAACACAGACATGCCCACTCTCACACACAGACACACCCTCACACCAACACAGACATGCCCACTCTCACACACAGACACACTCACACCAACACAGACATGCCCACTCTCACACACAGACACACTCTCACACCAACACAGACATGCCCACTCTCACAGACACACTCCCACACCAACACAGACATGCCCAC
The DNA here is from genome assembly GCF_036971445.1 of Narcine bancroftii. Classification (NCBI taxonomy): domain Eukaryota; kingdom Metazoa; phylum Chordata; class Chondrichthyes; order Torpediniformes; family Narcinidae; genus Narcine; species Narcine bancroftii. The sequence goes on from NC_091470.1 coordinate 371,320,923, forward strand.
TCTCACACACAGACACACGCTCACACCAACACAGACATGCCCACTCTCACACTCAGACACACTCCCACACCAACACAGACATGCCCACTCTCACACACAAACACACTCTCACACCAACACAGACATGCCCACTCTCACACCAACACAGACATGCCCACTCTCACACACAGACACACTCTCACACCAACACAGACATGCCCACTCTCACACACAGACACACTCTCACACCAACACAGACATGCCCACTCTCACACACAGACACACTCTCACACCAACACAGACATGCCCACTCTCACACACAGACACACTCACACCAACACAGACATGCCCACTCTCACACACAGACACACTCTCACACCAACACAGACATGCCCACTCTCACAGGCACATTCCCACACCAACACAGACATGCCCACTCTCACACACAGACACACTCCCACACCAACACAGACATGCCCACTCTCACACTCAGACACACTCTCACACCAACAAAGACATGCCCACTCTCACACACAGACACACTCTCACACCAACACAGACATGCCCACTCTCACACACAGACACACTCCCACACCAACACAGACATGCCCACTCTCACACACAGACACACTCTCACACCAACACAGACATGCCCACTCTCACACACAGACACACTCTCACACCAACACAGACATGCCCATTCTCACACACAGACACACTCTCACACCAACACAGACATGCCCACTCTCACACACAGACACACTCTCACACCAACACAGACATGCCCACTCTCACACACAGACACACTCCCACACCAACACAAACATGCCCACTCTCACACACAGACACACTCTCACACCAACACAGACATGCCCACTCTCACACTCAGACACACTCCCACACCAACACAGACATGCCCACTCTCACACACAAACACACTCTCACACCAACACAGACATGCCCACTCTCACACCAACACAGACATGCCCACTCTCACACACAGACACACTCACACCAACACAGACATGCCCACTCTCACACACAGACACACTCTCACACCAACACAGACATGCCCACTCTCACACACAGACACACTCTCACACCAACACAGACATGCCCACTCTCACACCAACACAGACATGCCCACTCTCACACACAGACACACTCTCACACCAACACAGACATGCCCACTCTCACACACAGACACACTCCCACACCAACACAGACATGCCCACTCTCACACACAGACACACTCTCACACCAACACAGACATGCCCACTCTCACACACAGACACACTCCCACACCAACACAGACATGCCCACTCTCACACACAGACACACTCACAC